>NC_058088.1:80753962-81007357 GCF_014858855.1 Bufo gargarizans | reverse complement strand
GCCATGGGGAAAGAAAGAGGAAGAGTGTGAACATGGTTTATATTGGAGGGAATGGAATATCTCCTGCAGTGCAAATTTAAGAATGCAGTGTCTGCATTGAAGACTGAGGCTACCGACAAGGCACAGGGCTGTATCATGGGGCTGAATGATGAAACAGCACATGCTCACTCTCTGTTTTTAAGGACAGTGCAACAGATTTAGGATTTCTGACACCGCTATTGGAGATGAAAAGGGCACTGGATTTACTAATCTGGTAAAACGAGAACTACTACAGTGTACTCCTTTAAAACTTAGCACTTAGATACCACAGAGGATAGTCACTTTGTGTACTGCAAATTTCTCCTACCACAGGCTGCACATACAAATGGCAAGCTGCATAGAGTTCAAGTGCTGACTATAAATATCAGACTACAACCCAAAAGCAGCACAGTTTCCCAAAAATAGATGTGATGGGTAAAATCTGACACCCAGAAGCTCATCCATAGGTTTTTGGATTTTGTTTAGGCAAAGCTATGTGCATGGAGCGTCTGTGGAGTCACACAGTGTCCCTACAACCTCACAGTACAGCTCGGTACCGTATCCTCTCCTTTAAGCAATTCTTCTGGGGGAGAATGTCTCCACGAAATTGCACAGAAGTACAGTATCTGCCCATAGATGTCATAATACAGATCCATACAACACAGATTTACACAGAGCCTAAGGCCTCTTTCAGACAGGCGTTGCGGGACAATGTGCGGGTGCATTGCGGGAACACCCGCGATTTTTCCACGCGAGTTCAAAACATTGTAATGCGTTTTGCACTCGCGTGAGAAAAATCACGCATGTTTGGTACCCAAACCCGAACTTCTTCACAGAAGTTCGGGCTTGGGATCGGTGTTCTGTAGATTGTATTATTTTCCTTTATAACATGGTTATAAGGGAAAATAATAGCATTCTGAATACAATAGTATAGTATCTGAGTACAATAGCGCTGGAGGGGTTAAAAAAAATAAAAAATAATTTAACTCACCTTAGTCCACTTGATCGCGTAGCCCGGCATCTCTTCTGTCTCCTTTGCTGAACAGGACCTGTGGTGACGTCACTCCGGTCATCACATGATCCATCACATGGTAAAAGATCATGTGATGGAACATGTGATGACCGGCGTGACGTCACCACAGGTCCTGTTCAGCAAAGGAAACAGACGAGATGCCGGGCTACGCAATCAAGGGCTACACGATTTTCACGCAACCCCATTCATTTCTATGGGGCCTGCGTTACGTGAAAAACGCACAAAATAGAGCATGCTGCGATTTATACGCAACGCATAAGTGATGCGTGAAAATCACCGCTCATGTGAACAGCCCCATAGAAATTAATGGGTCGGTATTCAGTACGGGTGCAATGCGTTCAACTCACGCATCGCATCCGCGCAGAATACTCGCCCGTGTGAAAGGGGCCTAAGGAAATAGATACTGGATTCACAAAAGCAGGCATGATACACCGGTTACACTTTACTTCTTTGTAATGGAATCATGACACTTAACATGCAGCCTATTACACAATAGTAGCAGGTATAGCTGATAAAAAGACAGTTGAAAACCTAAAATCCATTTGCTTACCCTTTAATAGAGTCTCCAATACACATGCCAAACTGCTTGGTACCAGTTTCCATGCACCTTCGAATCATCAGACGATAACAAGGTTCAAATATGTGCAGAGGACATGGGACTGTAGGGTAGGCCATGGTACACACAAATATGGGCACATTTGTGTTCAAGCTTGAAGAGAACAAGACAGGGACAATTGAGGTCAGATGAAATCACCATAAAATCTAAAAGGCTACAAAAAGGTGGATTACCCTGGTGGAAAGTAATAATGAGCTATGTATTATAGGCAGACACAACCCGATGGGAGATTTCACCTTAAAAGGTTGAAAATTTTGAATGCAACTTGTAATGATAATTTGTATAATACAGATGTAGCAAGCGCCATCCACACAAACGGTGCTCTACTCTATTCACTTAGTATTGGACTGCCGTGCTATGCAAATAGCATAGTGCACCCTTGAGCAGCAGTACATCTCTGCAGGTTGTATCTAATGTATTTACCATGATCACTCAGCTTATGTAAGCTGTAAAGGCAAAGGCGCACATAATTAGTTCACACCAGCTAGCGCACAGTTTCGTGGAAATATGGCTTTCTTTCTTCATGGACTTACTTGGAAAGTTCTGCTATTTCCTCTTCATAGACCATCTTCCGCTCTTTGAGTTCTTCAGGAAAGTATTTGGCAATGAGCTCTTCTATCAGGTCTGTTTTACAAAACGTTCTTACGGCCAGGTACTGAAAATGAACAAGGAAATATCAAAAGAAATGGAAATGATTTGTAATCTGCAAAAGTAGTGAATTTGAGAAATACTGAAGGAGCACTCGAGCATGTCTTCAATCTGGTTTAATGGAACATTACTACAACAGAAATTCCTATAAAGGAGTTTATGTTCACACCTGTGGCATATTTTATGTTCTTCTGTTCCAGTCTAGGAAGAGAAAAGTGAGGAGCACTGGATAAGGCAAAAGATCAACTGTGCCCAATATATTAAGGTTGTCAGGCTTTCATTATGGCGTCCACCATAGTTTCCATCTTTCTGACAGAGAAAATAGTTCAGCGCAGAGTTGCCAGACTCTTTAACTGAAGCTTCTAATGGAACCTCCATCTTAGATGTGAACCCAGCCTTAAGCAACAAATTCACTTGAAAATACACAAAACATTCCCGTGTTGAAAAAGCCTCTTTCTCCACTCATCAGGGTCCACACCTTCCCCCTCAACCCTCACTTAAAAAAAGCAGCAGTATGAAACACAGCAGCACTAAGCAGTGTAGCGGTTAATCTAGAGAAGGGGTGCAATCGAAAACTTACTAGAACCTTGAGCAGTACTTCTGTGGCTCTCTCTGCCTTCTGCTCCCCTCCCTCCCCATAGCCTTCTATTGGCAGCATGTTGCCTGATCACTCAGTGACGCTGAATAATTATTTTATCAATAAACTCAGAGTGAATTAACACTTTACGAGGCCAAGAGCCTGATAAGTGGAGAAAGAGGCATTTTCTCTAATAAGATATATTACAAAGTTTCTTATAGTTGCTTGTACTATTTGTTTATAATAGGTTGTTTATAATCAGAGCTATAGTGATCAGGTTCCACACTGAAATAAGGTAATCATTACTTCTTCTTTTCTGACTTGCACCAGTCCTGTGCACTTCCCCATGTAGTCACTATGTCTGACTGCTCATAACTCTATCTATTTGGTTTAGTAATGTGACATTTGCCAGTTGTTTAGCATTCACAATGCTTAAAAGTTCAAAGCAACGAACCTCACACAGGTCTTCTTTACACAATGGACACTTGGGGTTGTGGTCAAGGCATCGCTCAAGACACTTGAGGCAATATGTGTGTCCACACGGAGTAGTAACTGGTTCATATACCAACCTGAAATCAAAAGAGAAAACAACAATATCTTGCAGCAATATGATAGGTGTGTGTCTTCTCTGCAGCAAAGTATAGGTCTTTACTGAAAGGGATTCCTATGGATCAGTCCTAGAACCTTGCTCTGGCAGGAAAGCCAAGAACATATACACCATATACTCCGAACTGAATATCAAGTACATCTATGGCAATGTTAGGTGCTATTAAAGGGGTCATAGTCACGACTACAGCACAGACAGCATCGGTAACCATTTTACCTTAAAACTCTTCTTGGTCTGAATGTGAAAGTTTTTTTTGTTGCCTGAAAAGTAGAACTGGGTTAATTCCAGCTTGGTTTGTGGACTGGACACTGGGGCATTGGTTAATCCAGGGAAAAAGAGCACAATCTGCCCTTTTTAATAGAGGAAACAGCCTATGATAAGTAAGATTACATAAACTGTCTGTGAATAAGGCAGACTCCCAGTGTCTGAGTGTGCCACGAACATAGAAGCTCCTCTCTGCTCTACTTTCATAAACGTCTATATTTTAACTGAAGTGTTTGTGGACTTTCCAAATACCTGTAATAAAGATATTAAAACCCCTAAATGCTATAACATATATATATATATATATATATATATATATATATATGAGGTGTTAAACAGAAATACATGTGTACTCATTACTGATCATGATGACTGTCCATAGTTCAATTATATCATCATCTTTTACTGTTAAATAATATAAGTAAGGGTGGCTTTACATGGGCAAATTTCTCACAAGCACTCACCAGTCAGTAAGAAATCTGCCCACTCTCAGCCCCACGTGTCACTGGCATATATTTGGACAGATCCCTGTGAAATTAACATTGTGGCTGCATAGACCTAGATTTAATGGGAACCTGTCATTAGTTTTCACTCCCATCAACTGCCCCCTGACTGCTATACTTGACATGTAGGTGATTCTAAAGATGTCCATGTAGGATATAAGTCATTAACCCTACTTTAAGGCCTCCATACACATGCAATAGCTGTCTTCGAACAGCTCTCCCGACTCCCTACCAGCTCCCCCGTACACATACAGTTTCAGCTTGGCCAAACGTGTATTCAGTAGGGAGGTGGAGAAAGCTGCTGCTATTTCCGGGGAGAACTATATTCATTTTGCCTGATCCTTCTCTCCCAGACATCATCTGTTGGGGAGAGCTGAGAGCTCCCCATGCACATTGGAGTGTTGGCCAAACATGCTGTTCTCTGCAGGTTTGGACAACAATACACTAATGTGTATGGGGGCCATTGAAAAAATAAGTTTTAATGTTTTGCGCATTGTATGCAAATTGGCAGCTGGGAGTAGCCACAATGCAGAAGAGTCCTTCACTCCAGTCCCTAAACAAGCCTGCTCAAAATCTGGTTCTGTTTGCTATACTCCTGGCACTTGTGAAGTAGAAGTGAACCGTACTATTGCTTGACAGGCCCACAAGAACAGGCACATGCGAGATGAAGCCGGTGAATAGTAGAGTTCACTGCGCAGGTGCTGGGAGTAGGGTGTACAGAGCATCTGAACCAGACTTGACTGGATGTAGCATGGAATGACACATGCCAATCAAACCCAGAAGGGTGTGTTTAGGGACTGATTGAAGAACTGTGGCTATGCCAACTGGACATTCCTCAGCAAATTAGCACACCACAATGTCTTTTTCTTAGGTAAGTTTCATCAGGTATATCTTACACGGGCATCTTTAGAATCATGCAGCAGCCACTAGAGGGAGCTTACTGCATACTGTTATACATTGAACTCAGTAATAAATTGTCATCCCAGGAGGTCATTTTTGGAACATTGCCATAAGAAAGACACCTTACCTCATACAGAGAGAACAGTCCAGATCTGATAGGTCAATGTAAAAGACAGACGAGTCTTGGTCCCCACTATTAGCAGACGTTGTTACATCTAGAAAGAATGAAATAAA
This sequence comes from Bufo gargarizans, assembly GCF_014858855.1. Lineage (NCBI taxonomy): Eukaryota > Metazoa > Chordata > Amphibia > Anura > Bufonidae > Bufo > Bufo gargarizans. The sequence goes on along the minus strand of NC_058088.1, from coordinate 81,001,957 downwards.
AACCTGAATTTAGTTAACTTCCGCACTAGCTTGATGTATGCCCTCTTCATTCTCAGGTAGTGCTGATTCTATCCATGATTCATAAAAATAAGTACTTGTATTGGTATCAATCGGAAAAGTTGATGTATGCTCCTTGAGATGCCATATCACTGAGGCATAATATTAAAAGTTGACTCAACAGGAATTGTCGCGCTAATCGTAGATAGCAAGCGGCGCAGTACACAACTAGATGTAGGTATCAAGTAAAATCAGTTTTAAGTCTAGTTCAAATGAGTTTCAGGGTACACGGGACCCCTTTATGAAGTCTGTGTATCTGGCACGGACGCCAGAGGATGAGCTGCTGGAGGGCACAATCCGGCTAAGGTGCAGAAGCACATGCAGCGTCCGGGATTGTCAGCGCTCAGCTGCCCACCAGCAGCTTATCCTCTGGCGTCCAAGCCAGATACTGTACACAGACTTGATAAAGGGGTCCCTTGTACCCCGAAATGCATTTGAACTAAAAATAAAAAAATGATTTTACTTGATACCTACATTTTACTTTCTACAATTAGCTCGACAATTCCAGTCGAGCTAACTTCCAATATTATTCTTTACCCCCCCCCGGCGGTTTGGCTCCTGCCCCATGGGTTCTCGATAGTTCCGGCTGCACCGACCAGCAACTTTTCCTTCTTTCGCTCTTACTGGTGTTGTGCCCAGGACAGCACAATGCAAACAGGTGAGCACACTACATCCTCCTGTGAGGAGCACATCCTACTGTATTCACCCTATGAGCGCCTTTCTCTCTTCAGCCACATATCACTGAGGCATCCTCCCCTAGAAGCATACAGCGGCACCCCGAGTGCCAACAGCTTTATAATGCAGAGCTATGGGAGAGCTGTGTGCCTCCGGACAGGTGTCTTAAGGTCTATTTATACTGCAGTTGCAGTGTATGTTGGAGGCATGAGTTGGGAGGACTCTCCCACATATACTTCTGACATTGACCATAGGAAAAAAAAAACTAAAAAACATTACAAACCCCAAAATCTTAACTATAGACACCTATTAATTGAAAAAAAATGTATATCGTGCTATGTAATTTTTTTTGGGTGCTATACATTATGAAGGCCTCACCTTTTTTCAGAATCTTGCAGGGCCCCTCTGTTATTTTACCCTCACTTGCATCATCTGAAGACAGCTTCCTCTTTAACGTATTGGACATTAGAGGCAGCTTTAGAGACGTTTCTGTTGATGAGGTCTTCTTGTTCTCTACATCAGTTTTATGTTCTGGAGGCTGCATTAACTTCCATGAGGTTTTACATCCAGTTGGGCCAACTTCTTCTGGAAATATTATGGACTTTTTATACTCCACATTAGCCTGGTCATAAAGAGGTAAATTATTAATTTATTTGGCTTCAACACACATGCAACATTACCATTTCATGTTCAAAGGGTTTTCTCGATCACCGCCAATCACTAGAACTCGGGAAATCAGTCCCTTCACACCTGGCTATCACTGGATAGCGGATAGGTGTCTGATCAGTGGATGTCTGACCGCTGGAGACCCTAATAATCACAAGAACGAGGGCTCTGTGTGCACTGCCTCTCCATTCAACTCTATGGGACTGCTGGAGAACAGTGCCCCACCTTGAATGGGGAGCACACCACGCATCTTATCGATATGCCACAAATGTCTAGATGGGACAACCCTTCTACCATCAAACTTGTTTTATTTGGACTGTTAAGGCTCTATTTGACTGCCCGATTTCCGGGCCAATTATTGGGGACTAGCGTTCATATGAGTGCCCGTTCCCAATAATTGGCAGCCAATCACCTGATCAACAAGCAAACGCTTATTCACCAGGTGATGGGCATCTTCCATAAGGATAAAAGATGCCCAATTATCGGCAGCACATCGATAGATGAATGAAGGGGGGGGGGGACCAGTCTTCCCGCATTGTTTGCATCATCCTGTGTAATCACTGCCAGTATGTTGGGTAGTGTAATATAGCCGGCATTGTTCTGTCACTCTTTGAAATCCAAGGTGCTTTCTAAGCCTTTACTTAGAAAGCGGTGGGCACCCCTGGATGTCAGAGTGACAGAACAATGCCTGCTGCTTTTGGAAGAACCTTCTTTCAATCTTTCAGACTTTACGCTGCATGTAATGTGCTGGTTCTCCTGGGCTGTAAGGACATGATCTCAGCATAATGAGATGAATTGTCACATTGTGACTCATTGCTTTTCCTAGCTCAGTGAGCTCATCTCCTTACAGTCTCTGCTGCTGTGGATGTCTTGTTGATCTGCCAGTGGGTGATATAAAACCTCTGGGATATACCAATGATCTCACCGGCTAATAATAATAATAGAAGACTGGGTGCAGTAGAGAGAGAAAACCCTAGTCCTGAGCCTGTAATCTCCCACTTACTGATCTACAGCGCTACAGAAGGTGTTGGCGCTATGTGTATATAGATTAATAACATAATATTCTGTAAGAAACAACATATGAAAAAAAAATCATAATGAATGCAAATCTTGTTACTCACCCTATATAAACTCTGGGTGTTACTGCTGTAGTCTGAGGTGCTTTGTGAATTCATAAGACTTCCCTTCGTCCGTGATGGATGTGGCATCATCTGCAGGATATCTGGAAAGTCTCCCTGACTGTGTCCAGGACTTAACATGTTAAGCAGCAGCTGTGGGAAGGATTGGATAATAATGCATTTATTAAAATGAACATTTACATAAATATGTGTGCACCTATTTGGAATGTAGGATACAGCAGTAATCTCTTATTAGGCACCATTCACACAAATCCGTCACATATTCCGCGGTGGAAATCCCTCCGGTTTTGCAGACCCACTGAATAGAGCTAAATGGTGGCAGAGATACTGCAGAAGAGCTGATTGGTGGGGGTGCAGGATGTCGGACTCCCAAAGACAAGATAGCGATGGCCTATCATATTATTAGTGGGGTTTACTAACAATGTGTATGGGTAGAAACATCATTCTTACATTACCTTCTGTGCTTCTAATTTCGCCCTCTTGTTCCCAGAATCAAGTACGAGACAATAAAGGAATTCTTTTAAAGCATCTTCAGGTTTTCCCAGGTTGACCAGTGCTTGTGCTTTCCTCAGATGCCCCTATATTTAATAAAAAATAAAAAATAAAAAAAAATAAAGAAAGAAAGAACTATGGATTACAATTTAGCAGATCTATGTGAAAGTACATGCTATCACTGCACTCATGAGAAAATTTAAAGGGGGTTCCTAGCACCCTGATGGTATGTCCACAAGGCAAATTCAGAGGCAGAACGATCACTAGCAGATTACTAGCTGAAAACTGGTTGGTTTTAGTGGCAGATTTCTAATTTGGTGGAGGTTTTAGGCCACCTGCAGGTCAGTGCACATAAGATCGGCACAAATTTCCGTGCGGATTAGATGTGGTTTGGCCGCAGATCTCACTCTATTGAAACGGGTGAAATCCACAGCTATAATCACAACCATAAAGGACATGCTGCGGATTTGGAAATTAGCGTTATGTCATAGACTTTGATCGTACTGTACTATACTGTGTTTTTTTTGCATGGGAAAACTGCATGTATTCCACAACGTGTGCAGACGGTCTTAGAGGAGTTTTTACAAGAGTATTAGAAGAGTATTAGGTTGAGGTTCCTCTGCTTAGTCATTGACTCCTATGAAATCCTCAATCAAATCTGCTTCCAAGCATGACTTTTCTCAAGTGTTTAAAATCAGCTACTGAAAAATCCTTTACCATTTCACACATTGTGCACAAGGTGGAGTTTTTAACACTAAAGTCAATGGGGAAACTGTTGGGGAGTTTTGAATTCTGGATTTAGCGGCTGCAAAACCCGTTTTCCGCTGCTGAATCAGTGGCAGATTAGTGGAAGATTTCAGCCATGTGAACATACCCTGAAACTCACTGCAGTTCAGAGCTAAATGTAAAGAGGTGGTCTAATCAGAGATCCAATTTACCAAGGTCCCGCTCCTAGCAATTCCAGAAATCAGCTTATTTTGCAGAGAGAAGGATCAAAAGGATCACATGCATGACCTCTCTCTACTGGCAGCTGGAGGCAGCCAGGATTTTACTGACTATGGCTATGCAGGGTCATCGCTAACGCTGGGCAACAGGTGAACAAGCCCAGCACCTCGGATTTCCGGGCAACCGCCTCTTTCAACTAAATCTGTGTCCTCAGGATGCAGACAGGGGCGGATTGGCCATAGACCTTACAGGGAAATGTCCTGGTGGGCCAATGCCCAGGAGGTCGCCCAAACTGCTGTGATCTGCATCTCACCTCCGAAGCCCACTTCTCCATATCTTATTCAGACAACTGGAGGAGAAGGAGGAGACAGATGGGACAGAATTTTGCCCTGCCTTTTGTCAATTTGGACCCCGCTACAACATGAGGCAACTTTTAGTTTTTTTTGTCCAGGGCCACTTTAAGTTCCCAGTCCGTCCCTGGATGCAGATGCTGCTGGATACAGTTGGATAGTATGGTGGAGCAGGGTGCCGTCAGATTCTTGCTCTCCCATTCTATCTCACAGGCTACAGGCCACTTTAAAGGGGTTCTCCAGGAATTAAGAAAATGAAAATACTTAAATATTACTTTATTATAAATATATTCCTAAATATCTTCCATTAGATATAATGGTTCATTTCTTCTAGGGAGCAATCATCAGGGAAAATAAAATGGCCGCCATCCTTTTAGTACACACAACCTGTCTTGATCACACATGAGGACAAGTTACTTCACAGCACTGAGCTAGGGAGCTGTCTCCTCCTCCTCTCTGCTCGTCAGGGATTATGATCCTGAATACAGATGATAAGACCTTTAGCTGAATCTCTGTAGGAATGGAGTTCATGAGGAGACATGAAGTACAGAGAGGAGGTGGGGATGTGGCTAATGAGGGGCAGCTCTTGTTATGCAGTCTATCTATCCTAGACCACCATGTATCATGAATATCAACACTAATAACCTTCACCACTCTAGACCACCAAAGATCACACATATTAACCTCTAAGTCACTCTGACCCTAGGCATATTACAGGAGTACTATCCACCTGCCTACTCAAAAATGTTGGGGGACATGAAAGAAGTTGGCCAAGTGAGTATAATCAATTTTCCATCTTCCTGGCACCATTGCACTTAGAAACCCCCTTTAAAAATTAAGTGTTAGCCCCCAGTATTATGTTGTATTGTATACCAAACCTTGATACGTTCTAATGTTGTTTAGTAGTAGAAATTATCAGTTTCTGCCCTTAATAGTATGCATGTGATTATAGAAATGAAGTTTCCTGAGTACTTACTTTTAGCCAATGTGGCTGCAGCTTGCAAGCAATTTCAGCATCAGTGAGTGCCAGCTCATAGGACTTCAGACTGAGGTGAATCATAGAACGGTTGCTATACAGTAAATGGTCAAGTGAAACTGCAACAAAAAGCAACAGCAAAATCTGACATTAATGGGAGCGAACACAGGAGTTGCTGCACTATTAGAATAATTGTATATAAGATTTTATTATTTAAATGAGTTATTCTTGCATGTCCTAACATTGAGTACAATCATCTCGAAAGCTGATAAAACCCAACTGTTAACCATACTCATGCTAAAACACAAGGCCACCAGACAGAAAAATGTGGATTAATAGACTTCGATTGGTCTGGTTTGGAAAAAACAATTCTTAAATACCCTATTAGAGAATTCTGCATTCAAGTAATAAGCATTTATGGCACTGGACTCCTGCTCTCCAAAAAGTTCTCCGACTTGACCTGTAGGCAGGATAAATTATGTTCGGTTTAGAATTTTATGATCCTCCTAACAAATAAGGTTGTCCATAATAGACATCCACTTCAACCTGTCTTTACCTCCTGACCAACAAGATTTGCATGGTCAACTCTATACAAAGTTTTTCTGTTCAGCATTAGATAGATTGCTCACATAGTCTTTGCTGGCGGCATCGAGAAGTGCTGGCTGATCACTTTTTCCAGGACATTTAGCACTTCAAAAGCAAAAAAAACTAATAGTTGAAAGATTATAATGAGAGTTGCTGATATCATTCGCTTACTGTATATGAATGTTTCTGCAAAAACGCTCAGCGATTAGCTATTATCAAATGCCCAATAACAGATTTACATCTTGGACCAGATTTAAATGGAAGGCCATCATGGTTTAATTGCTAAGAATTCTCTAGCGCATTTTAATAATCTGTTAACCAGAATAAGTGCCCTCAGGTGGTCGGAAGATTTCATATACATACCCAAGTATATCAAAGTGGCTAGGTCAGTAACGATGTTAACAGAATGGAAGCTCATTAAGTTCCAATTAGCATTTTTCCATTACAGTATATGTTCCAGCAGAGTAGTCATTTGGGAAGGAAAGTCCATTTACAATTTATAAAATTAAGTGGGTCTTCATTGTGTCTATGCCATGAGACATGTGTCTCAGAACAAGCAAAGTGAACTCTAGTCAGAGGACAGGAATTGGTCCACACTGGGGCTCCTTAAATCTCAACCTTCTTTATCCTCAAGGAAGTTATGTTCTCAGTATGCATGGATGAGAACTCAAAGTAGGGCAAAAGTTTGGATTTAAAACCTTTTTCATTGAACAGCAAGACAGGACAGGAGTGAATTAAACTTGTATTCTTTATATAACTTACGGCGCAGTGCTAACCTGGAACTTTTAAAAATGAGCCATCTTCTCAGTGCTAGCCCAATGTTCCCTCTTGGATGGCGCTTCCAAAAGTAACACCCAAGGCTGGGTTTACATGGAGAATTTCTGAAGCAGTTTTGAGTCATCAGAAAAAATGCGCTGGAAAAGCTGCATGTGTTTTTACAACTTTTTTTTTTGCGGATCCATTGTAATAATGCCTATCCTCGTCCGCAAACTACAAAAAAAATAGGACATGCACTATTTTTTTTTTGCGGGGCAACGGAACGGACATACTGATGTGGACAGCACACGGTGTTGAAATGAATGGGTCCGCATCCTATCCGCAAAAAAAAACAAAAACGGAATGGACACGGAAACAAAATACGGTCGTCTGCATGAGGCCTAAGGGCTCATGCACATGACTGTGGTTTTGGTCCACTTTTTTGCGGATTGGATGCGGACCCATTCACTTCAATGGGGCCGCAAAAAAATGTGGGCAGCATGCTGTGTGCTGTCCGCATCTGTATGTCTATTCCATTTGCAGACAAGGATAGGGCAGTTTTACAGACGGTAGGACGTTCCGTTCTGCAAAAAGCGGACTGCACACAGCCAGTATCAGTGTTTTGTGGACCGCAAAAATGCCTATGCCATTTGCATGAGCCCTAACCGAGAAGCAGAAAGAGGTTCCCTTTAGGAAATATCTGTGAAGGGTTGGACGGTACTCTCCTCAATGGTTGGGCTGTGATAAAAAGCTGGTCAAGTCATGCTGCAGTCAAGTCACCACTGAACCAAGTCGTTGTGGCAGGGGAAAGAAGAGGTAAGTTGCTCTCATGATTGTCTTTACACACAGGCAGTTTTAGGGTCCATTTACACGTCCGTAGAATGGGTCCGAATTCATTCCGCTATATTGCGTAACGAATCCGGACATATTCATTCTCTATGGGGCCGGAAGAGATGTGAACAGCACACAGTGTGCTGTCCGCATCTGCATTTCCGGAGCGCGGCCCTGATCTTCCGGTCCATGGCTCCCGAAAAAAATAGAACATGTTCTATTCTTGTCCGCAATTGCGGACAAGAATAGGTAGTTCTATCGGGGTGCCGGGGGGGGTGTATTGCGGATCCACAATTTGAGGATCCGCAATACACTACGGACGTGTGAATTGACCCTTACTATGTACATAGTTTATTACTTGCAGCCCTCCCCGGAGCTCTGGATGCTCTGCGGCCAGAATACAAATCCTTGGTATAGGAATGAACAGCAGCCTGGTTCTAGGCTGATGAACATGGGAGCAGCGTACACTGTTGCACGCACTGGTTTTCGTCTGGCTAAACCCTGGTGCTCATGCTGGAAACAGGCTAAATTCCCGCTGGATCCCATTATAGTCAATGGGCTCTGACAGTGCACGGCTCTATCTGACTGGGCTGGATATGGTGAACTCCGCCAGACTGTTACTTTACTGTTACAGCCTGCTAGATAGCTTTAGGGTATATGCTGATAAGAAGCCTAAGCTATAAGGCAGAATTCAGATGGACACCAGTCCGTGTTCCAGATGGGTTTTAAACGGACTATCTATGGACGGCGTCTGCGTGCAGTCCATTTTTCTCACACTTGAATGAATGAGTCTTGTGGTAAATTCGGAGCAGAAGGGTGCAGGCTGCCATGTTCTCAGAATGGACTGATGGTCCAGGAAAACTGCTCAGTGTACACTGATAGCCCCTGGGCAGTAAGATCGTTCCTCTGAATGATTACTCGCTATGGCACTCTCCTAATATTGCCAATGGTTTCTATATAGTAGCTCTCTGTGGCATCATTTGTCACTTCAATGTGAAATTAGCTCCGGCTGGAAAATAACTGTTTGTTAAGTGCCTTTTCACACTAACAGAAGTCAACAAAGTGTGTTTCCGCGGCAACCGGATCGGAATAGATGAAACCTAATAGTAAAGTATTCAACCGGTTCTTCCTCACATTGCGCTGTCACTACGTTCATTCATAGGAATGGAAACATAAACCAAACAATAATTCAAAAAAGAGAATTAGATCGCACATCCACAAGCTTAGCTTTTGATCTATAACTGCTTCTCAACAAAATTCACATCGCTTCTCAGCACAATAATCACTGTACGGCCCCCTATACTGCATACTATATAAGAGGCATTAGTGTACTTTTTGATTAAAAGGCATAAGCCACTCACCGCGCCAAGGTTGCCTCTTGGAGTGGGACCTACTAAAAATTTGGTGCGGCACTGCCTGGCGACCGCCGGCACCACAGCTCTGCACCAGCAGGCGGCGGGATACAGCTGCCAAACAGCACCCCTGCTGCCTGGCAATCCCACCCTCGCACCGGGTCCCACCAACCCACCAGCGCAGCGCCACAGCAACAACAGCCGCCACCCAGCACCGCGTGAACAGTTGTCAAATTTAGAGTAGGTCCGACTCCAAGAGGCAACCTTGGCGCGGTGAGTGGCTTATGCCTTTTGATCAAAAAGTACACTAATGCCTCTTATATAGTATGCAGTATAGGGGGCCGTACGCCTAATTATTGCGCTGAGAAGCGATGTGAATTTTGCTGAGAAGCAGTTACAGAATAAAAGCTAAGCTTGTGGATGTGCGATCTTATTCTCTTTTGAATCATTAACCAAACAATACGCGAGAGAGTGCCGGCTTTTACTGAATCTGTGCTTGTATGGGAGGCTGTAACATCTTTAATAATTCCCTCATTTACCATCTAAAATCTGAAAGACTCAATTTATGACAGAAATGATTCAGGGGGATCAACGTCCCTGTAGCTGCAGGGAACACAGACATTTGCAAATCGCGGATCCGCAAAACACTGACACCAACCAAGATGCTGCCTTTTTTTTTTTTTTACTCCTTCAGAAATGTCCTATCCTTGTCCGCAAAATGGCACAAGAATAGGTATTTTTCATCCATGTGCCATCTGCATTTTTTGGGGGATAGCACACGGTCCCATTTATTTGTGCACCCATGTGGCCAGGGTTGTCAACTGTCCAGAAATTTTGGGACAGTCCGTAAAAATAAGTGACTTTTTTCCTCTGTCCATGAAAAGAAAAAGATGTGTGTGATTTTTTTGAGGCTGGTGGTACTTAACTGGCTTATTTTGGTGGTGGTGATCATCATTTTATAGCTCGCCAGTATAGTGAGCTACAGACATGTATCAATCTTTATCTTTCATTATGGTTTTCCAATTTGTCCATAAAAAACATTGGCTGTCTGTGATTTTGGGATAAGTTCTCCAGAACAAACAAAAATTCTGGTTGGCAACCCTGCATGTGGCTGTTCTCCAAATTATAGAACATGCCCGAATCTGGTCCTTATTGCAGACAATAATAGTTATTTCAATTGATGGGACTGAGAAAAATGCAGAATGCACGCAGAAGTTATCTATATTTTACAGATCCCTTGTCTCCGGACTGAAAATCTGACACGGCCTTGTGCATGACGGCCTAGACCATAATATAGGCACACTTTACAGTGTATATTACACCTGGGCCCATCAGTTCCACCACCCCACAATTCTGCTAAACTGGACTTAGCTCACATCTGTACTAGACAGATGTTTCCTCAGCCTTTTGGAGGATTCCCAAAAAGCCGAAGTATTGCAACTATACTAGCCTTGTCTTAAATCGCGAGGGTCCGATATATGGATGATATTATCTTAAAAGGATTATCCCATGATTAATGCAAACAATTTTAATCAGATTGGATGTAGAACATGACAATTTCTTTCTTACGAATCTAAAATCAGTCCTGTACCCCACATGGATGCAGAGATCTCCCCATTCATTCCTGCAACTGCTCTGCTAAATATATTTCAAGCGGACAGCTCAGTGGGTGTGTCCTTTCTGCTGCGGCTGGTGGCAGTTGAAGGATGAAACTGAGCATGTGTGTCCACCTCAATGAGGCGGACAAAGAAGTTAGAAAAAGAACAAACAGCAGGTGGCAATATACTGACAGACAATATACTGACAGACTGGAGCTATAATAAATTTTTAATTACATGCAATTACAAAACTATTCAGATGCAAGTTCAGTTTTTAAAAATACAGAATATTTTTAATGGGACAACTCCTTAAACCAATATTTACAGGAGCTTGTAGTCATATTTCTAACACCTTGGAATCCACCCATCATGTAGGCAGTCATCATGCCAGGCCCTGTCAAAGTGTAGAGGGGGCGGCAGTTACAGAGAAAGCGGAGCCTCTAGGTGTAATGACAACACAACTGTTGCTTCTAGAGGTCCATTTGCATATAATAAGCCATCATTTTTCTGAGTAGTGCTGGTACATGTGAACATGGGACCAGCACCCAAGGTAGATGTATTACTGCTACTCATCAGAGAAAGTATATCATATACTACATATACTAGACTATCTGATTTATCACTTTCTGAATCATGGGCCGATGGTATGTTCACAAGTATCAGATTTCCCAGATCGACGCTGATAAGGCACTGGATCTGCATGAGCATTAGCCTTCTTCAATGGGGCTAATGTGCGGCTTCCCACAGATTCTGTAACATGTGCTTACACTGGATGTGTAATGTAAACAGATTTGATAAGGATTTTGGTCCGAAATACTTATTAAAGGGGTTGTCGCATCTCAGCGTTTATGGTGTATCGATAGGATATGCCACAAATGTAAGATAGGTCCAGTCTCAGCTCTGGGACCCGCTCCTGTCTCAAGAACAGGGCCCCCAAGTGAACAGAGAGCAGCCGTGCATGCACAGCCACTCTCCATTCATCGCTATGAGAGTTCTCAAAATACCTGAGCTCAGCTACTTTCGGTAGTCCAGTGCTCCAGATGGCGACCAAAATGGTTGCCAATGCGACTTAGAATTTACAAATGGCGACAAGACTTTTTAGTCAACTGCAGAGCTGTGGCGGAGCACAGGAGATGATAGTTCTCTGCCCCACCGCCGATGTTCTTCTCAACAGCGCAGTGGAGAAGGAGTCGCTCCCTCCCCACTGTGCTGCTGCTGCCGCCGCCGCCAGTAAGAATAGAGACTGGAGGAGGAGGGGAGGGGCTGTGGCCACTGCGCCACCAATGAAGATAACTGACCTGTTAATACAAATACAGGAGGCGGGTGCCGGAATCACATAGCCAGGACCCAACCTCTATGACAGGGAGCTGCGATCAGCGGTAGTTAACCCCTCAGGTGCGCCCCCCACCCCCAACGCCCCAGTATAATAAACATTGGTGGCGCAGTGCGCTCCCCAACCCCTCAGTATTAAAGTCAATGGTGGCAGTGGCCACAGGTTCCCCTCCCCCTCTTCATTGGTGGTTCAGTGGCAGTTCTGATCGGAGCCCCAGCAGTGTAATCCTGGGGCTCCGATCGGTTACCATGGCAGCCAGGACGCTACTGAAGCTCTGGCTGCCATAGTCAGCTCCCTGCTGCTGTGTGTACTATGCACAGGGCAGCAGGGAGAGTGTGAAGTCCTATTCACCCTGATAGAGCTCTATTAGGGTGAATAGGACAAGGGTTCCAGCCCCTAAGGGGGCTAATAGTAAGTAAAAAAAACAAAAAAACACACAAACACTAAAATATTAAGTTTAAATCCCCCCCTTTCCCAATTTTACATATAAAATATATAAACAATAAATAAATAAACATATTACATAGCGCTGCGTCCGAAAAGGCCAAATATCTCCTATGCGGTGAATGCCGTAACAGAAATGAATAAATAAAAACCATGCGATTTGCCATTTTTTCGTCACCTTGTCACCCCAAAAAATAGGATCGGACTGTTCTATTATGTGCCGAACATTTCATAAAACACGGAATGCACATGGCTTTTTTCTGTGTTTTTTTTTTTGTTTGTTTTTCGCGTGGTATTGAGTATCGCAATACTTTTTTATGGTGTCGAAACCGAATCAAAATTTTGGTATCGAAACAACCCTATCACAATACCAAAATTTGATTTGGTTTCGATTTGGCAACTAAAAATTTAATTTGGCTCCTAAATTTTTCAGTTCAGGAGCCAATGGCTACTAGGTATTTTTTTTTAGTATGGAGCACTGCAGTCCCATAGCAGTGAATGGGGAGGTAGTTTTGCTTTCATAGCTTGCTCTCCATTCACCGCTGTGGGATTTCCAAAAACAACCATTCCCGTTTGCTCAGCTGTATTCGGAAGTCCAGTAGCAGTGAAAGAAAGAGTACCACACATGTGCGGAGTGCTCTTCTTCATATCACGGGCCCCATTCTGGAGACAGGAGTGGGTCCCAAAGGTAGGATTCACATGTACCTGACATTTGTGGCATTCCCTAGCAATATGCCATAAATGTTCAGATGGGAATACCCTTTAAATCCTGAATGTGGAAATGGACCCTCAGGCCAGACACACCAGCGAGTTGAATGTGATAAACTCGATAAACTTACAGCGTGTGTCAAAGTGAGGTCCCGTTCTGACCTCTGCTCCTCAGACAGGGTTGCACAGTATTGTAACGAATTATAATGCTGTGTGACCTCGAGAGTCCTGGAATACACTGCATTAGGGCTCGTTCACACGAACGTATTTTGCGTTCCGTATATGGGCTGTTTTCTGCGTTCCGCATACGGTCCGTATACGGAACTATTCATTTCAATAGGTCCGCAAAAGATGCGGACAGCACTCTGTGTGCTGTCCGCATCCGTTGCTCCGTTCTGTGGCCCCGCAAAAATTATGATTTTTTTTCCTATTCTTGTCCGTTTTGCGGACAAGAATAGGCATTTCTATAATAGGCCTCCTGTTCCGTTCCGCAAATTGCGGAAGGCACACGGGCGCCATCAGTGTTTTGCGGATCCGCAATTTGCGGACTGCAAAAAAAATGGCACTGGTCATGTGAACGAGCCCTTACACTAACAGCGTTAGGTCAGTGTAATTCAGTAGTTTTAACAGCATTATAAAGACTCATGCACACAAACGGATTATTTGTCTGTGTCTGTTCAGTTTTTTTTGCGGCCCATATGTGGAGCCATTAATTTCAATGGTGCCGCAAAAAAAACGTATGTATTTCCGCAAAATAATAGAACATGTGCAAAACGGATGTAACATGGACGTCCCCCTCTTTTTTTTTTTTTTGCGGATCCATGATTTGCGGACCGCAAAATACAAAAGTCATATGCATGAGCCCTAATGCTGTGCGATCCTGACAGGAAGGGGCCAGAATGGGACCTCACTGACACACTGTGCGTTCTTCACATTTAACTCGCTCGTGTGTGTCCGGCCTTAAAGGGAAAGTGTCATCAGAAAATGACATAGTATAAATCATGTTTTTTAAAGAATCTAAAAAGAGGAACCCCCGCCGATGACATATTGATAACCTATCCAGAGCATAGGTCATCAGTAGAAAAGTCTCGGAAGACCCCATTGATGGAGGCACCACTGTGAATTATAGACAGAATGGCAGGGATGTCACTGTATAATATCAGGCCTGGATTGCTCACATTGCTCAGTTTCGGAGGCTCCTGTGAGGGCTGCCAGTCGGCTGCATTGTCTGTTCCAGCTCCAGATAAGCTCAATAACGTCGCACACTCGGTTTTACACAATCTAAGTCCATCCTGATAGTTCTATTGTACAATATGTACACAGTAACTCAGCAATCGAGTTAAATTACACTTATTGTTGGAAAAGGTTGAAAATGTTTGACCCAGTTCTTTGTTACCTCACAGGTTATGCAAGCAGAGAAGAGAGAGGAGGGGCAGGGAGAGCTGGCAGACAGTAGATTCTTCATGGTTATGTAACGCTGCTCTCCTGCCCTACTTTCTCAACATAGCTCCACTTCCAAAGAACAAACCGGTCATGCTTCTTATGAAGAGCCTGTGGTGCACCAGCGAGTCTGCGGCACACGTGCCAGCTCAACAACATGCAGTACTAACCAGGCGAAAGTCAACACTCAAGTCCTCCGCAGTAACAATTCTGGAGCACTCATCTATGCTTGTGACTTCGACTGTTGAGCCATTCCTAAATTATTCCTGCGAGAGGTAGATGAATGGATTGTCAGCAGTGTGCTGTCCCTGCACAGTCTAACACTGGCAGCACTGATTGGATAGTGTCAGACAGTATAGGGAGTCCCCACCAAATGGATATTTATTGCAGACTGCTGGAAATGCCTTAATAAACTACTAGTGGGAATAACAGAGGGATGGCACATCATTATAAGAATAAATGTTCTGGAAGTTATTACATGGAGAATGCAAGTAGTTATTAAAACAGACGTGTCAGGGTGTTTAATGCCCGATGTCTTATATACCAGTAGGCGATTCTATGCCATAAATGTCTACAGAGTCGAATTTTACTAGCAAGTTATATCCGACACGCAGTTCCCCTATATATTTAGGGTACTTTCACACTTGCGTTTTTTTCTTTACCGGCATAGAGTTCAGTCACAGGGGCTCAATACCGGAAAAGAACTGATCAGTTTTATCCCCATACATTCTGAATGGAGAGTAATCCGTTCAGTTTGCATCAGGATGTCTTCAGTTCAGTCGTCGAAAAAAACTGAAGACTTGCCTGAATGCCGGATCCGGCATTTTTTCCCATAGGAATGTATTAGTGCCGGATCCGCCATTCAAAATACCGGAATGCCGGATCCGTCCTTCCGGTCTGCGCATGCGCAGACCTTTAAAAATGAAAAAAACGGATCCGTTTTGCCTGATGACACCGGAAAAACGGATCCGGTATTGCAATGCATTTTTCTGACTGATCAGGCATTTTCTGACTGATCAGGATCCTGATCAGTCTGAAAAATGCCTGATCAGTCAGAAAAAATGACATGCGTTTGCATACAGTTTGCCTGATCAGGCAGTCAGTTCAGGCAACGGAACTGCCTGCCGGAATCAAACAACGCAAGTGTGAAAGTACCCTTAGCTGCTGTATCTAAGGCTACTTTCACACTTGTGGCAGTGTGATCCGGGCGGGCAGTTCCGTCGTCAGAACTGGCCGCCGGATCCGCCGATCTGCCGCTGACTGAAAGCATTTGTGAGACGGATCCGGATGCGGATCCGTCTCACAAATGCATTGCAAGGACGGATCCGTCTCTCCGCTTGTCATGCGGACCGATGGATCCGTCTTGTACATTTTTCTCATTTTTACCGATCTGCACATGCGCATGCCGAAACGACGGATTCAGATCCGGCGCTAATACATTTCTATGGGAAAAAATGCCGGATCCGGCGTTCAGGCATGTCTTCAGTTTTTTTCGCCGGAGAGAAAACCGTAGCATGCTACGGTTTTCTCTTTTGCCTGATCAGTCAAAACGACTGAACTGAAGACATCCTGATGCAAACTGAACGGATTACTCTCCTTTCAGAATGCATGGGGATAAAACTGATCAGTTCTTTTCCGGTATAGAGCCCCTGTGACGGAACTCTATGCCGGAAAAGAAAAACGCAAGTGTGAAAGTACCCCTAAGAATATGTTCACGTGCTACAGTTATTTGATGACAAATTCTGCCAGCATACTATCCTCATTGTAAGGACTCAGGCACACAACCATAAGTACCTTGCGGCCTGCAAATTGCGGATCCGCAAAATACAGATACTTTTTGTGGACCCACCAACTTTAATGGGTCCATGGTCCACATTTTGCAGCCAAGTATGGGACGTTCTATGACAGATCATCCGTGTGCTTTCCACATCCGTATGTCTGTTCCACAAAAAGAAAAGTGTCACAAAATGTGGACCACGGACCCATTAAACTCAATGGTCTTGCAAAAAAAAATAAAAAATGTGGCCGGCACACAGACCACTTCTGTATTTTCCTGATCTCAAAATGGACACGGCGGTGTACATGAGGCCTGGATCTGAATGGCTTTTTTATGTGCAGAGTTTCAACTTTAATTGCAATGGGTAAAATCTGCAATACTTTATAAAATCAGTTTGGAATGGGTATTGGTGGGAAATATTTACACCATATTCCCGATGTGAACATGGCCTTATTCATTTGGATAATGAATGTAAAAAAAATCTGAAAGCTATGAATACTGCCTGTTCTATGATCTTCTATCTTCATTCAGCAGGACCTGCGCTGACGTCACCGCGATCACCACGTGGTGAGCGCGATTACATCATCAAAGGTCTTTTGGCAGGTCCTGAAAGAAGAAAAAAATAAGAAAATGATGCCGGCTGCACGAACAAGAGGATGAGGCGAGTTATTTTTTTAATTTTTTTTTAACCCCTCAAGCCACATTTTAGTAAGCATTCTGTTTTAAGAATGCTATTATTTTCCTTTAGGACCATGTTTCAGTGAAGAAGTCTGGGTTCGGGTCTGGGTACCACATTCATTTTTTTCTCACGCGCATACAAAACGCATTGCACTCGCGCGGAAAAAAAAGAACATCGGAACGGAATTGCAGTCAAAACTGACTTCAATTGCGTGCCGACTCGCCCGGGTTTCCCGAAATGCACACGTGACGCATACGGAGCAAATCCGAGACGTGTGAAAGAGGCCTAAGCATGGCTGATGCATTACTATGTGGGCACAAGGCTTTACCTGCAACCTGGAAGCCTTGGCACTCCAAACAGGTCACGATCCCCCACTGTGGACTCAGGGGCAGCGCTTCTCTTCCTCTCAGCTGGTCTGCCAGGCAGGATACCAGGGGCTCCAGCTGCTCCACACACAGCTTCTTGTGGGCAGCCGCTTCCTGATACAGAGGGAGAGCGTCCTGCAGTTTCCCCGAGCATGCCAGGCAGTCTGCCCTCCTGAGCAGCAGCCCCCAGTCCGCCACCCCCAACTGCTGCCTCTCATAGATCTCACACGCCAGCTGGAAGTTTTTGGTTTGAAAGGCTTGTGTGGCAAACTCCAGCATCAGGCTGGCACTGCCTCCCTCCTGGGTGCCCATGCTGCCCCCTGGCCGAACTCTCACTTCACCCCCGGACTCTCCACTCGCTACATTCCTGCAATACGGCTAATAAGAATTCTCCCAGCCAAGCGTTATATATCACACTGCTATATGGTAGATACACAATAGTCCTTCTTACCTAAAGCATAAAATCTCATACACAGTACCGTTACTAGAAAGCTGCAAGTGTTAGCAAGGCTACGGCAGATCATTGCACTCAGGTTATATAACCGCGCTCCGGGTCGTTTGTTTCCAGACGCTCTGTATCACGGTGAAAGGTTTCTGACTGTGAGGACTGTTAATATTATACAGATGCTCTCTCTATAATCGGACATGTACCTATTGGTCATAGGTCCTACCATGGGATTACCCCTGACAACACTTATGTACACCAAAAATGAGTTACAGTACCTTTGGAACATCCACATTCATTAACCTTTTTGGTTGACAAAGATGTCAGTGGTGTCACAGTCAAAGGGGTTTTCTTAGATTTTTTTTTAACTGATGACCTGAAGAAAACCGGGCTGAGCTGCGATACCAAGAACACCCGCTATACAATGTACAGTGCTGGGCTTGGTAAGCTGAGAGAAGGCCGCGGCGCTACTGCAGACGCCGGTGCCTTCTCAAACAGCTGATCGGACCCCCACTGATCAAATGCTCATCAGTTAAAAAAAATCTTGGAAAACCCTTTTAAAGCTCTGAACCTGGACATTTCTATCCCCTTTTTTCCCATGTTTCATGCTCCGATGCGCTTTTTCTGGAGATTCGGTGACGGACCGGGCTCTCCATGGGCTTCCACCTAGCAGTGAGCCCGGTGACGGCACCGGCACTAATGGGCGGACAGCCCATTAGTGCCGGTGACGGCACTGGGAATAC
This sequence comes from Bufo gargarizans, assembly GCF_014858855.1. NCBI lineage: Eukaryota > Metazoa > Chordata > Amphibia > Anura > Bufonidae > Bufo > Bufo gargarizans. Next base: position 80,983,601 of record NC_058088.1, on the reverse strand, counting down.
TGTTAGGTGGAAGCCTCCACCTAGCTTACCCATGGAGAGCCCGGTACGTCACCGGATCTCCAGAAAAAGCCCTTGCACGATACAGCGCAGGGCAAGGGAGAGCGTCGGAGCATGAAACAGTCCGATGCTCATGTCAGAGGGGCTGAGTGGGGGAAGAAGGGGATATGTCTGGGTTCAGCTCTGAACCCAGACAACCCCTTTAACTGTATGGCAAAATTTCAGTGGCACAGATGGACAACAAAGGTCACCGTTTTAGTCAATACTCTATAATTTGTGTCAGGATGGAGATACCCCACGGTATGACAAGGGAAAATGGTCAGAGGCATCTCTAGGGTACGTTTACAGTTGCATTTCTAAATGAGGCAGAAACCAGGAATTTATACCAGAAAACGTCCGGGTCCCATTATGGTCCGGCGGTAAATGGTAGAATCCAGCAATTCCGCATCCGGTAACTCCAACAGGCTGCCGCATCTGAGCACATACCTTTAGGGTCCATTCACACGTCCGTAACGTGTTTTGCGAATCCATGTATCCGCAAAATACGGACACGGCAATGTGCGTTCCGCATTTTGCGGACCGCACATCGCTGGCACTAATAGAATATGCCTATTCTTGTCCGCAATTGCGGACAAGAATAGGACATGTTCTATATTTTTCGGGAACGGAATTGCGGACCCGGAAGAGCAGGTCAACAATTCCGTATCTGGGCAGCACATCGTAAAATGCGGAATGAAATTGCGGACGTGTTAAAGTGATTGTGAGCCAAAACCGGAAGCGGAGCCTCCACAGAGATAAGGTATAATGGAGAGATCGGTACCTGTTCTGTGTTTGGACCCGCACCCGGTTTTGGCTCGCTGGGTTCATGCCAGGCTATCACTGAGAACCGCCACGCTCACCGTGTTCGATCAGCACACCACAATACCCTCTTCTTACCTAAGGAGATTGCTTCGTTGTATCTGGCCAGTGCATCTTGTAACTTGCCGTCTCCAAGGAGGGCATTGCCTTCGTGCCTGAGCTTGGCAGCTTGGACCTCACAGGGGAACCCCTTTGCCATGATGTTACTGAGGAGCACATTGACTCTGTGATGATGCTGGGTGCCCTCCTGGGTCACCGGGCACATTTTACACTGGCTCCTACCCCTCTGGTTCTCCAGGCACTTCTTACAGAAGGTGTGCCCACATGGCAGGGTCACAGGCTGGTACAGGAAGCCTTGGCACTCCAAACAGGTCACGATCCCCCACTGCGGACTCAGGGGCAGCGCTTCTCTTCCTCTCAGCTGGTCTGCCAGGCAGGATACCAGGGGCTCCAGCTGCTCCACACACAGCTTCTTGTGGGCAGCCGCTTCCTGATACAGAGGGAGAGCGTCCTGCAGTTTCCCCGAGCATGCCAGGCAGTCTGCCCTCCTGAGCAGCAGCCCCCAGTCCGCCACCCCCAACTGCTGCCCCTGCAGCTGCCTCTCATAGATCTCACACGCCAGCTGGAAGTTTTTGGTTTGAAAGGCTTGTGCGGCAAACTCCAGCATCAGGCTGGCACTGCCTCCCTCCTGGGTGCCCATGCTGCCCCCTGGCCGGACTCTCACTTCACCCCCGGGCTCTCCACTCGCTCCATTCCTGCAATACGGCTAATAAGAATTCTCCCAGCCAAGCGTTATATAAAAAGCCCGTCACGTGACGCCCAGCAGCGCCTCCCATTGGCCGCTCGTCTTCAACTTGTTATAAAACCTCACTGGGTTTTGTAACAAGGTTGGAGTTGTCATTGTCAATGACCGAATGTGAAAGAAAACTGATGATGAAGCCCTCACAGCCTGGTAGACTTCATATATAATATACCTCACAGCCTGATACTTCATATATAATATACCTCACAGGCTGGTAGACTTCATATATAATATACCTCACAGCCTGATACTTCATATATAATATACCTCACAGCCTGGTAGACTTCATATATAATATACCTCACAGTCTGATACTTCATATATAATATACCTCACAGCCTGGTACTTCCTATATAATATACCTCCCAGCCTGGTAGACTTCATATATAATATACCTCACAGTCTGATACTTCATATATAATATACCTCACAGCCTGATACTTCATATATAATATACCTCACAGTCTGGTAGACTTCATATATAATATACCTCACAGCCTGATACTTCATATATAATATACCTCACAGCCTGGTACTTCATATATAATATACCTCACAGCCTGGTACTTCATATATAATATACCTCACAGCCTGATACTTCATATATAATATACCTCACAGTCTGGTAGACTTCATATATGCTATACCTCACAGCCTGATACTTCATATATAATATACCTCACAGCCTGGTACTTCATATATAATATACCTCACAGCCTGATACTTCATATATAATATACCTCACAGTCTGGTACTTCATATATAATATACCTCACAGCCTGGTACTTCATATATAATATACCTCACAGTCTGGTAGACTTCATATATAATATACCTCACAGCCTGGTACTTCATATATAATATACCTCACAGCCTGGTAGACTTCATATATAATATACCTCACAGTCTGGTACTTCATATATAATATACCTCACAGCCTGATACTTCATATATAATATACCTCACAGGCTGGTAGACTTCATATATAATATACCTCACAGCCTGATACTTCATATATAATATACCTCACAGGCTGATACTTCATATATAATATACATCACAGTCTGGTACTTCATATATAATATACCTCACAGTCTGGTACTTCATATATAATATACCTCACAGTCTGGTAGACTTCATATATAATATACCTCACAGTCTGGTACTTCATATATAATATACCTCACAGCCTGGTAGACTTCATATATAATATACCTCACAGGCTGGTAGACTTCATATATAATATACCTCACAGCCTGATACTTCATATATAATATACCTCACAGCCCGTTAGACTTCATATATAATATACCTCACAGTCTGGTACTTCATATATAATATACCTCACAGTCTGGTACTTCATATATAATATACCTTACAGCCTGGTAGACTTCATATATAATATACCTCACAGGCTGGTACTTCATATATAATATACCTCACAGCCTGGTAGACTTCATATATAATATACCTCACAGTCTGGTACTTCATATATAATATACCTCACAGCCTGGTACTTCATATATAATATACCTCACAGTCTGCTACTTCATATATAATATACCTCACAGCCTGGTACTTCATATATAATATACCTCACAGTCTGCTACTTCATATATAATATACCTCACAGCCTGGTACTTCATATATAATATACCTCACAGTCTGGTACTTCATATACAGGTCCTTCTAAAAAAATTAGCATATTGTGATAAAGTTCATTATTTTCTGTAATGTACTGATAAACATTAGACTTTCATATATTTTAGATTCATTACACACCAACTGAAGTAGTTCAAGCCTTTTATTGTTTTAATATTGATGATTTTGGCATACAGCTCATGAAAACCCAAATTTCCTATCTCAAAAAATTAGCATATCATGAAAAGGTTCTCTAAATGAGCTATTAACCTAATCATCTGAATAAACTAATTAACTCTAAACACCTGCAAAAGATTCCTGAGGCTTTTAAAAACTCCCAGCCTGGTTCATTACTCAAAACCGCAATCATGGGTAAGACTGCCGACCTGACTGCTGTCCAGAAGGCCATCATTGACACCCTCAAGCAAGAGGGTAAGACACAGAAAGAAATTTCTGAACGAATAGGCTGTTCCCAGAGTGCTGTATCAAGGCACCTCAGTGGGAAGTCTGTGGGAAGGAAAAAGTGTGGCAGAAAACGCTACACAACGAGAAGAGGTGACCGGACCCTGAGGAAGATTGTGGAGAAGGACCGATTCCAGACCTTGGGGGACCTGCGGAAGCAGTGGACTGAGTCTGGAGTAGAAACATCCAGAGCCACCGTGTACAGGCGTGTGCAGGAAATGGGCTACAGGTGCCGCATTCCCCAGGTCAAGCCACTTTTGAACCAGAAACAGCGGCAGAAGCGCCTGACCTGGGCTACAGAGAAGCAGCACTGGACTGTTGCTCAGTGGTCCAAAGTTCTTTTTTCGGATGAAAGCAAATTTTGCATGTCATTTGGAAATCAAGGTGCCAGAGTCTGGAGGAAGACTGGGAAGAGGGAAATGCCAAAATGCCTGAAGTCCAGTGTCAAGTACCCACAGTCAGTGATGGTGTTGGTCCACTGTGTTTTATCAAGGGCAGGGTCAATGCAGCTAGCTATCAGGAGATTTTGGAGCACTTCATGCTTCCATCTGCTGAAAAGCTTTATGGAGATGAAGATGTCATTTTTCAGCACGACCTGGCACCTGCTCACAGTGCCAAAACCACTGGTAAATGGTTTACTGACCATGGTATTACTGTGCTCAATTGGCCTGCCAACTCTCCTGACCTGAACCCCATAGAGAATCTGTGGGATATTGGGAAGAGAAAGTTGAGAGACGCAAGACCCAACACTCTGGATGAGCTTAAGGCCGCTATCGAAGCATCCTGGGCCTCCATAACACCTCAGCAGTGCCACAGGCTGATTGCCTCCATGCCACGCCGCATTGAAGCAGTTATTTCTGCAAAAGGATTCCCGACCAAGTATTGAGTGCATAACTGAACATAATTATTTGAAGGTTGACTTTTTTTGTATTAAAAACACTTTTCTTTTATTGGTCGGATGAAATATGCTAATTTTTTGAGATAGGAAATTTGGGTTTTCATGAGCTGTATGCCAAAATCATCAATATTAAAACAATAAAAGGCTTGAACTACTTCAGTTGGTGTGTAATGAATCTAAAATATATGAAAGTCTAATGTTTATCAGTACAGTACAGAAAATAATGAACTTTATCACAATATGCTAATTTTTGGAGAAGGACCTGTATAATATACCTCACAGCCTTGTAGGATATGTAGTATAATTTGTGTTGAGAGACTTCAGAACATAGTCGTGCGGATTCCGACTTCAGGTGAAATGAATGTAGCCTCCAGTTCTCCATACAGCATCAAAACGAAATCGACTATGAATTATATATACATATATATATATATATATATATATATATATATATATATATATATTATACATATAAAAATAATAGAGGTCAGCAGGGAGCTCTGTAAACGGTATAGATGCACTTGGCTTCCGTCTTAGTCCTTTATCAGGTAAAAGACCTCCTTGGTGACTAGTTATATTATTATAATTTGCAGTAAGGGAAGCATAATCCCACATACTACCTTTCCAGCCCAGTCTTATAATGGGGTTTGTTGGGTTTCCATCAGGTAACCCAGTGCTTTACCAGAAAAAAAAATGGCACAGCATGATGTGCTTTTTTTAAGGCCATGATGGAACCTCCAACACAGATATGAACAAGACCTTAGATTTTTAAATTTTAAAGTATCACGTGTTGAGCGCGGTGAGGTCAGCACAGGTTCTGCTGAATGAAGCAAATCATTTTGCCGGTCCTCAAAGAAGAAGAAAGAAGAAGATCCGGCTGTGCGATCAAGTGGATGAAGTGAGTTAATTTGTTATATTTTTTAACCCCTCAAGCAACATTTTACTAAGTATTCTGTATTAAAGAGGACCTTTCACTAGAATAAAAAATCGAAACTAACTATATAGACATGGAGAGCGGCGACCCAGGGATCCCCCTGCACTTACTGTTATACCTGGGCGCCGCTCCGTTCTCCCGGTATAGCCTCCGGTATCTTTATATGTTAGGCTACACCCAGTTGAACCTGCCGGCGTCTTTTTCTCCCATGCTGTAACGCTGGCCAATCGCAGCGCTCAACTCATAGCCTGAGGGAGAAAAAACCTCTCAGGCTATGAGCTGAGTGCTGCGATTGGCCAGCGCTGCAGCATGGGAGAAGGAGACGCAGGCTCCTCCCAGTTGACCCGAAAATCTGAAGATACCGGAGCCTATACCGGGAGAACGGAGCAGTGCCCAGGGATAATAGTAAGTGCAGGGAGATCCCTGGGCGCCGCTCTCCATGTCTGTATAGTTAGTTTAGATTTTTTATTCTAGTGAAAGGTCCTCTTTAAGAATGCTATTATTTATAACCATGTTAAAACGCATTGCACCCGCGCGATAAAAATTGAACAACGCAACGCAATCGAAGTCAAAACCGACTGAAATTGTGTGCACACTCGCGCCAGTTTCCTGCAATGCATCTGGAACGCATCCGAAGCAAATTCTGGGACACCTGTCTGAAAGAGGCCTTAGGCTGGTTTCACACGGGCGTTGCGGGAAAAGGTGCGGGTGCGTTGCGGGAACATGCGCAATTGCAAAACATTGTAATGCATTTTGCACACGCATGAGAAAAATCGGCATGTTTGGTACCCAAACCCGAACTTCTTCACAGAAGTTCGGGTTTGGGATCAGGGTTGTGTAGATTGTATTATTTTCCCTTATAACATGGTTATAAGGGAAAATAATAGCATTCTTAATACAGAATGCATAGTACAATAGGGCTGGAGGGGTTAAAAGGACCTGTGGTGACGTTACTCTGGTCATCACATGATCCATCACCATGGTAAAAGATCATGTGAATAACCATGTGATGACCGGAGTGATGTCACCACAGGTCCTTTTCCTGTACACAGCAAACAAGAAGACAGAAGAGAAGCTGGGCTGCGCGAGCAAGTGGATTAAGGTGAGTTAAATTATTAATATTTTTTATCCGCTCCAGCACCCCTGTATTTTTATCCCCTCCTCCCCCTGTAGTCAGAATGCTATTATTTTCCCTTATAACCATGTTATAAGGGAAAATAATACAATCTACAGAACACCGATCCCAAACCCGAACTTCTGTGAAGAAGTTCGGGTTTGGGTACCAAACATGCCGATTTTTCTCACGCGCATGTTCCCGCAACGCACCTGCACCTTTTCCCGCAACGCCTGTGTGAAACCAACCTTAATGTCTCTCCTAGGAGTCCTGCAAGTATTTACTCACATATCTTGCTCCAAATCACATAAACCTATATATTAATAAGCTCAGCTTCTCTCTCTTTATCATAGCTTATTTTCAGATAGTGATGGACGAACATATGCCGGGACGGTTCATCAATGCGATCGCGCGAACTTGATCAAATGTTCGCGAACCGCAAGTTCGCGGCGGGTCCCATTTATTTTAATGGCAGGCGAACCTGAAAAACCTTCAGCTCATATTTGCAGCCAATAAATAATTAATAGAAGTGCACAAATAGATGTATTTTTCGAATATGCGATCTCCATTCATAATTTTTTTGAATGCGAAAGTAGCCTTAACAATTAGGTAGGCTCCAGAGCTGAAATCTTCCAGCATCCCACAAACAGTTCCACTTCATTATAAGAGCTCATCTAAAGCTACTTTCACACTCGTTTTGTGCTGATCCGTTCAGATAATACAACCATCTGCATCCATTCAGAACTGATCCATTTGTATTATCTGTAACATAGCCAAGATGGATCCGTCTTGAACACCATTGAAAGTCAGGATCCGTTTTCTATTGTGTCAGTTTCATCAGACGGACACCAAGCAGCGTTGTGGTGTCCGCCTCCAAAGCGGAATGGATACGGAACTGAGGCAAACTGATGCAGTCAGAGCGGATCCTTTTCCATTCAGAATACAGTACATTAGAATGCAAACTGATCCGTTCTGGACCGCTTGTGACAGCCTTGAACGGATCTCACAAACGGAAAGCCAAAACGCCTGTGTGACGGTTAGTAGCTTGTTTAGTGTAACTTTTTTTTATATTTTCATTCACATAGCCCTGTGATGGCTAACCTCTCACACTTCAGCTGGGTAAAACTACAACTCCCAAGATGCAGATATACTGGGAGTCGTAGTTTCACCACAACTGGAGTGGCAGAGGTTAGTCATCACTGACATAGCCATATGAGGGCTTGTTGTTTGTGGGACAAGATGCACTTTCTAATGGCACCATTTACAGTAGCATACAATGTGGTGGGAACAGGGGCGGACTGGGAACTTAAAGTGGCCCTGGAAAAAAATACTAAAAGTGACCCCGTTTTGTAGTCAGGTAGAAATTGATGGAAGGCAGAGCCAGCAATACCATATTGTGGCACATTATACCACCCCAACAGAGCCAAATACCACAGTTCATCACAAAAAGCTGCACAAAATACATCCACAAAAACTTCCACTGGCCGGCTGTGAGGAGTGCCTAAGCAGCCTTCCTTCGTACCGAACTTTAGGATTTTTGGAACCCGAACATTTCAGTAAAAGTTCGGGTTCGGTGATATCTTGGCGCTTTTTGAAAGGCTGCAGAGCAGCCAATCAACAAGCGTTTAAAGGGGTTCTGCACTTTCAATTAACTGATGATCTATCCTCTGGATAGATCATCAGCTTCTGATCGGCGGGGGTCCGACACCCGGGACCCCCGCCGATCAGCTGTTTGAGAAGGCAGCGGCGCTCCAGCAGCGCCGCTGCCTTCTCACTGTTTACCGCCGGACCGCCCGCCCACTGACGTCACGACTTGTATCAACTAGAGTGGGCGCGGCTAAGCTCCATTCAAGTGAACAGAGCTTAGCCGCGCCCACTCTAGTTGATACAAGTCGTGACGTCAGTGGGCGGGCGGTCCGGCGGTAAACAGTGAGAAGGCTCCTGGAGCGCCGCTGCCTTCTCAAACAGCTGATCGGCAGGGGTCCCGGGTGTCGGACCCCGGCCGATCAGAAGCTGATGATCTATCCAGAGGATAGATCATCAGTTAATTGAAAGTGCAGAACCCCTTTAACTCTGTGCCATTAGAAGCCATCACAGCCATGCCTACTAATGGCATGGCTGTGATTGGCCAGTGTAGCACGTGACCCAGCCTCTATATAAGCTGGAGTCACGTAGCGCTGCCCATCACTCTGCTGTGCTTAGTATAGGGAGAGGATGCTGCTGGCGATTTCAGGGAGAGAATCTTTGCTCAAAACGTGAATCTAACACAGCATCTACATACATTGTGTTGTGTGGGTGCAGGACACAATTTTTTTATCCTGCCCTGAGCCCGGTGACAGAAAAAAAAAAAACTTTTATAAGTCAGTTAGGTGGGCCATTTTATGCAAGCTCAGTGTACCAGCACTGCATCTGAGCTTTTGTGACATTGAAAATATTTTTTTTTTGCAATTTACAACACCTGGTGCATTTGTAGGCTTAGTCCGTGTGCAATTTAAGCTAGAAATACAGCCATCATTTTCTGTGTTTTTAAAAACACACTTTTTAGCCAGATTCCACTATTTTTCTGGCCTTGCAGCATCAGCACGTGTGAAATTCCTGGGTTATATATTGCTGTCAAATTAAGTTATTAAACAAACACCCGTTTGGGCAAAAAAAAATTATTAAGCAGCCTTTGCTGCATATGTCATTGTAAGATATACCCTTTATATTTGGGTTTTATTCAGATATTTGAAATACCGCCATTTGGTGCACAAATCTTTAAAGGGTTTCTACCACTTGCAGATCACATATTTGGTGATCAGACACTAGCGATCCGCTAGTGTCTGATGTAGCTTACAAGCTAATTATTACCTTAATCCGTTCGGCCCATACCTCAAAAAAAGCACTTATATCTTTATGCAAATGAGCCTCTAGGTGCTATGCAGGCGTTTTTCCAGCACCTAGAGGCTCCGTCTACCTTGCAGTTTGCCGCCCAGCGCCTCGCTCCAGCACGCCCATCTTCAACTCTATTCGATCCTCCCCCTGCTTCTGCCTCCCGAAATCTCGCGCCTGCGCCGTTCGTCGCGGCATTCGGCGCAGGCGCAGTCAATGTCTGACCGCTCCGTGCTCAGACACTTTCCACTGCGCCTGCGCCGATGACATCGGCGCAGGCGCAGTGGAAATGTCTGAGCACGGAGCGGTCAGACATTGACTGCGCCTGCGCCGAATGCCTCCGAATGCCGCGACGAACGGCGCAGGCGCGGGATTTCTGAAGGCTGAAGCAGGGGGAGGATCGAATACGGTAAGAGATGGGCGTGCTGGAGCGAGGCGATGGGCGGCAAACTGCAAGGTAGACGGAGCCTCTAGGTGCTGGAAAAACGCCTGCATAGCACCTAGAGGCTCATTTGCATAAAGATATAAGTGCTTTTTTTGAGGTATGGGCCGAACGGATTAAGGTAATAATTAGCTTGTAAGCTACATCAGACACTAGCGGATCGCTAGTGTCTGATCACCAAATATGTGATATGCAAGTGGTAGAAACCCTTTAATTGAGGTCTGGTCTGTTTCAGGGCATGCGAGATACACCCTGTAAATACAGGGCTTCTATTCAGGTATTTGAAATACAGCCATACAGCCATTTTGGGCAAACAAATTTAATTGAGGCCTAGTGTGGGTCAGGCCTTGTGAGATACACCCTGTATATATAGGGCTTATATTCTTCTATTAATAAAACACCCTTTTTGGGGCAAAATACACAATATTTCAGGCCTTGCAGCATCTTGACGTTTGAAATTCCAGGGTTATATACTGCTGCCATATTCAGTTATTAAACAAACATGACATAGTGGCTGCATGCATGCATATCAATCTGGGTGATCTCGCCTTCCCAGAGTTCCTTGCCCCATGTCCTCAGTCCTCACACGTGCAGCCGCCATTTTAGGAAAAATGTGATTTGTTACAAGGGCGAGGAAATTCGCATTAGTTGCGAATCAAATTTCGCTTATCTTTAGTCATGATAATACAACCGTCTGCATCCGTTATGAACGGATCCGGTTCTATTATCTTTAACATAGCAATGACAGATCCGCCTGTAAAACCATTGTACGTCAATGGGGGACAGATCAGTTTTCTTTTGTGTAAGAGAAAACTGATCTGTCTCCATTGACTTACATTGTGAGTCATGACAGATCCGTCTTGCTCCGCATCCCAGGACCCACAGGACGCTGCCTGCTGTGCTTTTGTGTGCGTCATGGGAACACAATGAAACGTTCATTCAATGCATTCTGGTGCACTCCGGTCCCTTCAGTTCAGTTTTATTCCCATTGACAATGAATGGGGACAAAACTGAAGCGTTTTCCTCCTCTAAAGACTGTAAGGGATCGCTCTATCACAGGGGGTCACAATCACAGACTTCCTCCACAGTCCAAATGGTGCTTTATTTTGGCACTTTAGCACCAGCACAAACATAAATTCAAATCAAGGGTAGCCGAGGTGCATGGCTGCTTGAAGTAAGAGCTCCAGCACCCAGCGACATTAAAACTATCCCTAATCTTCTCAGGAGAAGTATACAAAGATACAGACAACCACCTAGCCACATGATGACCAGGGAGAAGAGATCCCAGCAGCAGCAGCAGAGCAAACTGGATTTCTATTTTGAAAGGGAGAAGCAAAACAAAGTCTCGGACCCTCTATCCCCGGCGTCCATGTCGAGTTTCTAGAGCTCAGCCTCCCTGTAACACAACAGATCCCCGGCAATGGCTGGAAGTCTGATTACAACACCGGAGACGGACCTACTGCCTTCCCCGCAGACTAAATAAGGACAACAGCAAAGGTTCCCCGAGCACAGCGCATCTCGTCCGGGTAGGCAAAGAAGTACCGCGTCACCGAATTCACCCACGTGGTCGACGCCATCTTTGCCCTCTACCCATAGCCCGGAGAAATGGAGGCCGCGGCTTCAGGAATCCTCAGTTCCTTTTATAATAGTAAGTGGAAATGCTGTCTCCGCGAAACCACCTCACCCAGCCCCAAACCTGGAGCAGTTTCAGACATCTAGTCAACCTACTTTAGGTACTTTACTTAAAGAAAAGCGGCTAGAGGTTAGCAAGTCCTTCCATGCAGACATACAATCCATGATATCCCCTATACAGTCCACCATACAAGGTCTTATTCACAGGATCTCCCACATTGAGAGAAAAAAATGGGAGAATTTGCATCTTCCCACAATAATGATGCCCACAACGCTCAATTAGAAGAACTAAAGAAAATGAAGGCTAAACTAAACGACCTTGAGGACAGATCCCGCGGGAATAATATTAAATTTAGGAGTATTCCTGAAGACATTCCTAATGGAGACCTCAAGCAATATATCTGTTCACTTTTCCAAGCCCTGCTGCCATCTCTTACAGCTCAAGATAGGACCATTGATTGAGCTCAGAGATCCTAGGCCATTGCATTTTCCCACCACCGTTTCAAGAGATGTTCTGGCGCAGATACACTTCTTCCATGTTAAAGAGCTAATTCTGGAGACATCCAGAAAAAGGGGAACTCTCCCAGCTCCATACCATTCCATTAAGTTATTCGCTGATCTCTCTGCTACTAATCTGAAACAACAACGCCAGATGGCTCCAGTCACTCTAGCTCTACGAGATCACAAAATTGCCTACCGCTGGGGATTCCCGGTGAATATATTAATTAAGATAGAAATAGGCATGTCATTAGCTCGGTGGAATTGATTCCACAACACCTTTCCCAAGATTGGCATCTGATGGAATCTAGGAGAGGCACTAAGCATTGAAGATTACAAATCCCACATCTAGGGTGCTAGTAGTAGTAGTAATTGAAGATTCTGCAATATTGAAAATTCTGCCATGCTCCTTAGCATTTCAGAGTTGACTTTACGCAATAGGTTGCGGCAGCCCAGTGTGCTGCTTAGGTTCTACAGTTTTTGCTGATTTTACCAGTTCCTTTTATGTTCCTTTTTTTGCTTTTCAGTTTATACCCACTAACTCTCAAATGTATGATAATACTTGCAATCTCCAAATGATCCTTCACTTCTGCACGTGGTCACAAAATGCTCGCTATAAGCAGAATGATTAAGTAACGTTCAGCACTCTTTTGTGTTTCCAATGATTCTTAAATTTGTGTCTCTGAATGTGAGGGGACTTAAAAGCCCTCAAAAAAGAGCTTTCCTTTGGAAAGAAGCTCTAGATCTCAATTGCGATATTGTATGCGCACAAGAAACTAATTTACTAGCAAAGGGTAATCATAGAATTCACCACCCCAAATTCCCGGCTATTGTATCACATTTTAATAAAAAAACAGAAAGGGGTGCTTTTAGCATTCAGAGACACACTTGCTTTTACTTCTATATCGAGCATTGTTGATGTAACAGGCAAGTATATTATTCAGATTTACTCTATTAATAATGTTCACTATACCATTGTGGCATTGTATGTTGCTAACTCGCACCAGTTAAGCTTTTTGAAGAAAATTTCTAATAAAAGGTTAATAAGGTGAAACAAGGCCAGCAGTTTTTTAGCAAAGACTTTAACCTGCTCCCTAACCCAGACTTGGACTCCTCATCCCCTCCTAGATATGCGGTCCCCTCCCTTCGGAAATGGGCACATGAGGAAGAGTTGTTTGACGTGTGGCAAATTCAACATCCCCATCCGCTGCACACCACTCCTATTCCCGTATAGACCTGTTTTTGCTCTCCAGGTCCCTCCTTCCCTTAATTACCGAAACCACCATAGGCTTGATTAAATGGTCTGACCACGCAGCTATTACAATATAATTTCAACAATCCCATGCACCCACACAGCCCTCCTTGTGGCGTAACAATACTTTCCTGATGTTACACCCGACATATAAAGCTGAGCTTGAATCAGCACTTCGAGAATATTTCCAACAGAATGAGGGATCAGTTTCTTGTCCATTCACGCTTTGGTCTGCCCACAAAGCATTTATTGGGGGGATCTTAATAAAATTAGGACATGGGGACACAGAAAGCAAGAGATAAGAGGATCTCAGAGCTGCTGGCCTCAATAGGTAAGATTACCCCTCTATATACAGATCAACCAAATGACCTTAGGCTCCAACTAAAAGACTGCATTCTCTATAGCTATGAACAAAATCTACCAAAAACTAAGGCAAAATATTTTTCCCAGAACAATAAAGTAGGCAAATTACTGAAACAACGAGTGAAGACTCCGAGGACAAAATCCAGAATACCCTATATACTACAAACCGGATTCCCAAAAAGTTGGGACACTAAACAAATTGTGAATAAAAACTGAATGCAATGATGTGGAGATGGCAAATGTCAATATTTTATTTGTAATAGAACGTAGATGACAGATCAAGCGTTTAATCTGAGTAAATGTATAATTTTTATGGAAAAATACGTTCATTCAAATTTTCACGGTGTCAACAAATCCCAAAAAAGTTGGGACAAGTAGCAATAAGAGGCTGGAAAAAGTAAATTTGAGCATAACGAAGAGCTGGAAGACCAATTAACACTAATTAGGTCAATTGGCAACATGATTGGGTATAAAAAGAGCTTCTCAGAGTGGCAGTGTCTCTCAGAAGCCAAGATGGGTAGAGGATCACCAATTCCTACAATGTTGCGCAGAAAGATAGTGGAGCAATATCAGAAAGGTGTTACCCAGTGAAAAATTGCAAAGACTTTGCATCTATCATCATCAACTGTGCATAACATCATCCGAAGATTCAGAGAATCTGGAACAATCTCTGTGCGTAAGGGTCAAGACCGTAAAACCATACTGGATGCCCGTGATCTCCGGGCCCTTAAACGACACTGCACCACAAACAGGAATGCTACTGTAAAGGAAATCCCAGAATGGGCTCAGGAATACTTCCAGAAACCATTGTCAGTGAACACAATCCACCGTGCCATCCGCCGTTGCCAGCTGAAACTCTACAGTGCAAAGAAGCCATTTCTAAGCCAGATCCACAAGCTCAGGCGTTTTCACTGGGCCAGGGATCATTTAAAATGGAGTGTGGCAAAATGGAAGACTGTTCTGTGGTCAGATGAGTCACGATTCAAAGTTCTTTTTGGAAATCTGGGACGCGATGTCATCCGGACCAAAGAGGACAAGGACAACCCAAGTTGTTATCAACGCTCAGTTCAGAAGCCTGCATCTCTGATGGTATGGGGTTGCATGAGTGCATGTGGCATGGGCAGCTTGCATGTCTGGAAAGGCACCATCAATGCAGAAAAATATATTCAGGTTCTAGAACAACATATGCTCCCATCCAGACGTCATCTCTTTCATGGAAGACCCTGCATTTTTCAACAAGATAATGCCAGACCACATTCTGCATCAATCACAACATCATGGCTGCGTAGGAGAAGGATCCGGGTACTGAAATGGCCAGTCTGCAGTCCAGATCTTTCACCTATAGAGAACATTTGGCGCATCATAAAGAGGAAGGTGCAACAAAGAAGGCCCATGACGATTGAACAGTTAGCGGCCTGTATTAGACAAGAATGGGAGAGCATTCCTATTTCTAAACTTGAGAAACTGGTCTCCTCGGTCCCCAGACGTCTGTTGAGTGTTGTAAGAAGAAGGGGAGATGCCACACAGTGGTGAAAATGGCCTTGTCCCAACTTTTTGGGGATTTGTTGACACTATGAAATTCTGATTCAACATATTTTCCCCTTAAAATGGTACATTGTCTCAGTTTAAACTTTTGTTCCATGATTTATGTTCTATTCTGAATAAAATATTAGAAGTTGGCACCTCCACATCATTGCATTCAGTTTTTATTCACGATTTGTCCCAACTTTTTTGGAATCCGGTTTGTATCATCTAAAGATAATTTCAAGATCATGGACCCTCAAGGGATAGCAGATAGCTTCATGAAATATTATTCTTCACTATATAACTTAAACCCTTCCCATGACTCTCCCCCGATCCCAAAGAAGCAATCAACTCATATCTAGGAAACTTTCACCTTCTGGCTATATCTGCAGAATAATTACAGATACTGAGTGCCCCTCTCACTAATATAGAACTTCAAAACATTATAAAAGCCCTTCCCAATCACAAAGCTCTTGGACCTAACGGCCTATCAAACTGCTACTTTAGAACATTTCAGAATATCCTCCTCCCGTCCCAACCGAGATGCTCTCAGCAATTACTGTCACTATCCCAAAACCAGGGAAACCTCCAGACTCTCCTCAAAATTTCAGGCCTATCTCGCTACTTAATACGGACCTGAAAGTTTATGCTAAAATATTGGCCAATCGTTTAGCTCACATCATACCCACTTTAATAGATTGTGATCAATCAGGCTTTATCAAGGGAAGACAAATCATTTGCAATACTAGTAGAGTCATGAATATACAGTAGTTGATTATCTAGAGAAGTCCAAAGTAGAGGCGGTGTTAGTTACTCTTGACGCAGAAAAAGCTTTTGACCGTATTAATTGGTCGTTTGCCATCTCAGTGATGCAGAAAATGGGAATATGCGGTCCTTTCCTGGGAGCAATAAAAGCATTATATAGTAACCCCTCAGCAAAAGTATTTATAAATAACACCCTATCCTCCGCATTCACAATTACTAATGGCACCCGACAAGGGTGTCCCCTTTCCTCTCTTATATTCGTTCTGTCAATTGAACCCCTTGCCCAAGCCATTCACCTCTCAGACCAAGTAAAAGGGATCAAAATTGGAGACAGAGAACATAAACTATCACTATACGCGGATGACGTGATACTTCGGCAACTTCTCTCTCTACAAAGTGAATGAGAAAAAGTCCCAAGCCTTGCCTTTTAATATACTGCTGAATCTACAAGCAAGATTTTACTTAGATTTGCGAAAAGAGAGTGTCCAATACTTAGGCACAAAAGTTATCAGTAAGATTAAATTCTTTACAGACTTAAAGAGGACCTTTCATTACAATAAAAAATCTAAACTAAGTATACAGACATGTAGAGCGGCGCCCAGGGATCTCCCTGCACTTACCATTATCCCTGGGCGCCGCTCCGTTCTCCCGGTATAGGCTCCGGTATCTTCAGATTTTCGGCTCAACTGGGAGGAGACTGCTCTTGTTCTCCTGGGTGTCTCCTTCTCCCAGGCTGTAGCGCTGGCCAATCGCAGCGCTCAGCTCATAGCCTGAGGGAGAAAAAAACCTCTCAGGCTATGATCTGAGCGCTGCAGTTGGCCAGCGCTACAGCCTCGGAGAAGTAGACGCGCAGGAGAGCTAGAGCAGGCTCCTCCCAGTTGAGCCGAAAATCTGAAGATACCGGAACCTATACCAGGAGAACGGAGCGGTGCCGGGAACTCCCCATCTATGTTGAAGAGGATGTAGGGGTAGAAGAACTTTGTTCTACATTCTCTGGTCCTGCACAACGATCCAAAATGTCTCCCTCCCCAGACATTGCCTTACTTTTTCTCAATATGCAGGCTACCCAAGCAATATCCGTATCGTTATAGCTCACATCCTGTTGTCCACGAAACTATTCTTAACAAGATACTGGAAAACCCCAAATATTCCAAAACTACAAGAAGTCGTGGACATGGTAAATACCTCTTGTGTTTATGAAAAATTATTGCATACATGAATCATACTTACCTTCGATTTGAAACCGCATGGCAGGTGTGGTTATCCTCTCCTTCTGCGCCCATTTGCAGCAAGTAGAGTTCACTAAAACGCTGAGCGTGAATGTTCTGTTTTATATGGTTGAGGTTACCTTTTGTTTTATTGGTACATACATAAATAGCTCCATATGAAAGGAGTGGTACCTTAGTGTTGGACTGTGTCCGGTGCATATGTATTACTCCCTATACATTGGTATTCAGAATTGTTACTATCAAAATATGATACAATGTTCTGATTTTTGGAAGACATAAATGTACAGTGAATTTCTGTATTCGATCAACCTTACAAAAACCCATCAAAAATCATCGTAAATAAATCCAAACCAAAATAAACACCTGCCCATCTGGGCCCTAGCTAATACAGAGGTCTTCTCCCCGACTCTAACCTCTAAAGCGCAGTTTATCCACAAGGTCTCAGGCTTCAAACCTTAGCAGGTCAGCTCACCAAACATAAGTCCAGGGGTGAGATCCGGCTTTACTAAGCCGTACAGTCTAGCTGCCCAACAAGCCTCTCAGGCTTCCCTCTCTGTAGGGTCGCTTCCTTCCAAGTCCTCTTTCTCCCCAGACTCCTACCCAGAGGGTTGTTTTATCCCTCCTTGATTAACCCAGCTGGTCTCACCTGGGGCTAGGGAACCTGTAATGGACTAGGGGGTGTGGGCTGAGAGACTCCCACTACCAACCTGTCTCCCAGTCCAAAGAAATCCAGCCCATACAACTTTAAACAAAACGATCTCCAGCAAGCTATGCCTTGCTGAAGCAGCACCATTTCTGGATTTCAGTTATCTCACCCAGTTAAACTGAAAAACCTGGCGAGACACACACCCCCAGCACACCTGTACACATTACGACAAGACATCATATGACGTATCTCAATAGCGGAAAGGTAAACCGCTGGTGTGAAAGTTGGTGACCGAAAAGGGGTTGGGGAATGCTACCTCCTGGGAAGACCTGCAAAGAAAGCATACTTACCTGCTCCTCACCGCTGGGTCCTGGCTTCTTTGCTTCCCGGCCTCGGCTGCCTCGTTCGGGTCCTTAGTTGTCAACATCCGCTTTAACACGGTGACCTTCTTTACTCACTTTTAGGGCTCATGCACACAACCATAAAAACCGGATCTGCAAAAAATACAGATGACATCCGTATGCATTCCGTATTTTGCGGAACAAAACAGCTGGCCCTTCATAGAACAGTACTATCTTTGTCCATAATTCGGACAATAATAGGACATGTTCTATTTTTTTGTGGAACGGAAATACAGACATACGGAAACGGAATGCACACGGAGTAACTTCCATTTTTTTGCGGACCCATTGAAGTGAATGGTTCCAAATACGGTCCACAAAACCCCCCCGGAACAGACACGGAAAGAAAGTACGTTTGTGTGCATGAGCCCTTATAGCACTGACATAGGCAAGTATGCTTCGTTATGCAGGTCTGGTCAGGAGGGGGGTTTTGGCAAAAGGTGGCCCGCCCCTTTGAAAGTTAATCTTCTCATTTTTAATGAGATTTGAACTTCAGAGCAGGAGTTTCTGGTTTCATTTGAGGCTGAGACTAGGGCAGCTTTATGCAATCTGTTGTCAGGTTAAGAAAGAATTAGGTGACTGGTTACATAGGAGCGGTGACTTATTACATGATCATCCTGCTTTATGTAGTCATGTGCACTGATAGGTTATTATTATTATTATGTACTTATACAATAGGTTTATACAATCAGTTTAATGTAATTATACAATCCTACTTTACCAAAGGGGATGGCCTGTTATTTTTAACTATGCATTAGAAATAATAAGCCATTTACGAATGTATTTATCAATTTATTATTAAAATTCAGATTTGCTAATTAATCAAACCATTTAAACAAACCAGAACAGCAAATCATCAACTATAGCATTCAAATACAGGTGAAACTCGAAAAATTAGAATATCAGGCAAAGTTCATTTACTTCAGTAATGCAACTTAAAAAGGTGAAACTAATATATGAGATAGACTCATTACATGCAAAGCGAGATATTTCAAGCCTTTATTTGTTATAATTTGGATGATTATGGCTTATGCCTCTTTCACACTTGCGTTGTCCGGATCCGGCGTGTACTCCACTTGCCGGAATTACACGCCGGATCCGGAAAAACGCAAGTGTACTGAAAGCATTTGAAGAGGGATCCGTCTTCAAAATGCTTTCAGTGTTACTATGGCACCCATGACGCTATTAAAGTCCTGGTTGCCATAGTAGGAGCGGGGGAGCGGTATACTTACAGTCTGTGCGGCTCCCGGGGCGCTCCAGAATGACGTCAGAGCGCCCCATGCGCATGGATGACGTGCCATGCGATCACGTCATCCATGCGCCTGGGGGCGCCCTGACGTCACTCTGGAGCGCCCCGGGAGCCGCACGGACGGTAAGTATGCTGCTCCCCTGCTCCCCACTACACTTTACCATGGCTGCCGGGACTTTAGCGTCCCGGCAGCCATGGTAACCACTCTAAAAAAGCTAAATGTCGTATCCGGCAATGCGCCGAAACGACGTTTAGCTTAAGGCCGGATCCGGATCAATGCCTTTAAATGGGCATTCATTCCAGATCCGGCCTTACGGCAAGTCTTCAGTTTTTTGGGCCGGAGCAAAAAGCGCAGCATGCTGCGGTATTTTCTCCGCCAAATAACGTTCCGTTCCGGAACTGAAGACATCCTGATGCATCCTGAACGGATTTCTCTCCATTCAGAATGCATTAGGATAATCCTGATCAGGATTCTTCCGGCATAGAGGCCCGATGACGGAACTCTATGCCGGAAGACAATAACGCAGGTGTGAAAGAGCCCTTACAGTTTATGAAACCCCAAAGTCACAATTTTGAGGTACCCTTTGCTCAAGGAGTATGGATTAATTAGCTGACTAGAGTGTGACACTTTGAGCCTAGAATATTAAACCTTTTCACTAAATTCTAATTTTAAAGGGATTCTGTCACCAAATTTTGGGCTATAGAGCTGCGGACATGTACAGCTAGATCGCCGCTAGCATGTCCGAAATATATCTGTCCTATAGGGCTGTGTGCTTTTAATTTAGTTAAAAAATTATTTGATAGATATGTAAATTAGTCTTGTATGTGTCCAAGGGGCTGTACTAACCTTCCTGGAGCCCAACCGTGCCCAGTCACGCCTGCCTGTGAAGGAGCCCAGCACCGCCTATGTCCTCCGAATCTCCTCCTTTCATCAACTATAGATTGCCATAATCTCACGATACGCGAGCCCGCGCATGCGCAGTGCGGGTATAGTGTTCCTTCCCTATGCTGGCATCAGCCTCAGGGAAAGAACTGCGCATGCGCGAGCTTGTGCATCTCGAGATTACGGCAATCTATAGTTGATGAAAGGAGGAGATTTGGAGGACATAGGCGGTGCTGGTCTCCTTCACAGGCGGGCGTGGCTGGGCACTGCTGGGCTCCAGGAAGGTTAGTACAGCCCCTTGGACACATACAAGACTAATTTACATAGCTATAAAATCCTTTAAAGGGAGTCCGTCACCAGCATTTCACTTTTTTAACCCTTCCCACAACTCCCTAGCATGCTTACAGTTAATACAAACATTACCTCTGGCATCAATCCTGGACTTCTAGAACCATCAAAAACGATCTTTATAGGATATGCAAATGAGGGCTCGCAAGTGCCATGAGGCGGCGTTACTCTCTTAGGTACCCTGCTTGCTCAGCCTTTTCATTGCGTCCCCCTGCCCCTTCCTATCCTCCGCCCGCCCATCCTTTCCCTCTGACTGCCTTTCTACTAACTTGTAATTCTGCCAATATCCCGCGCACCCATTCCTTGTACGTTATCACAGTAACTATTGCACATGCGCCGGCTAACGACGCGAAAAAACAACAATTGAGGCGGTCCATCGGCGCATGCGCATAAATTACTGTGATTTATGCCGTACAAGGAATGGGCATCGCAGTGCGCATGCGCTGGCCAAAGGAATGAGTGCACAGGCGTAGGATATCGGCAGAATTACAAATTAGTAGAAAGGCGGTCAGAAAAAAAGGATGGGCGGGGGGACGCAATGAAAAGGCTGAGCAAGCAGGGCACCTACGAGGGTAACCCCGCCCCATGGCACTTGCAAGCCCTCATTTGCATATCTTATAAAGATCGTTTTTGCTGGTTCTATAAGTCCAGGATTGATGCCAGAGGTAACCTTTTTATTAACTGTAAGCATGCTAGGGAGCTGTGGGAAGGGTTAAAAAAGTGAAATGCTGGTGACAGACTCCCTTTAACTAAATTAAAAGCACACAGCCCTATAGGACAGATATACTGCGGACATGCTAACGGCGAGCTAGCCGTGCATGTCCGCAGCTCTATAGCCCAAAACTTGGTGACCGAATCCCGTTAAGCTGCATTAATGCAATTCCTTTTAATTTGCATTACTAAAATAAATATACCTTTGCACGATATTGTAATTTTTCGAGTTTCACCTGTATATGTATTAAAACCAAGCATTTTAAGAAAAAGGTAATACTGCATGTGGATTATAGTGCAGAATAGTGAGTTTTCATGATAATGGAAACGTTCCCATAACTGCTCTGAAATAAAGATGCAACTAACAACAGAATATAAAATACACATGAAGTATGGAAAAAAAAAAAAAAGAACACAAGGAATGGACATTAGACCAGTGGAAATCTGTGCTTTGGTCTGAGGAGTCCAAATTTGAGATCTTTGGTTCCAACCACCGTGTCTTTGTGCGACGCAGAAAAGGTGAACGGATGGACTCTACATGCCTGGTTCCCACCGTGAAGCATGGAGGAGGAGGTGTGATGGTGTGGGGGTGCTTTGCTGGTGACACTGTTGGGGATTTATTCAAAATTGAAGGCATACTGAACCAGCATGGCTACCACAGCATCTTGCAGCGGCATGCTATTCCATCCGGTTTGCGTTTAGTTGGACCATCATTTATTTTTCAACAGGTCAATGACCCCAAACACACCTCCAGGCTGTGTAAGGGCTATTTGACCATGAACGAGAGTTATGGGGTGCTGCGACAGATGACCTGGCCTCCACAGTCACCGGACCTGAACCCAATCGAGATGGTTTGGGGGTGAGCTGGACCACAGAGTGAAGGCAAAAGGGCCAACAAGTGCTAAGCATCTCTGGGAAATCCTTCAAGACTGTTGGAAGACCATTTCAGGTGACTACCTCTTAAAGCTCATCAAGAGAATGCCAAGAGTGTGCAAAGCAGTAATCAAAGCAAAAGGTGGCTACTTTGAAGAACCTAGAATATGACATATTTTCAGTTGTTTCACACTTTTTTGTTATGTATATAATTCCACATGTGTTAATTCATAGTTTTGATGCCTTCAGTGTGAATCTACAATTTTCATAGTCATGAAAATAAAAAAAAACTCTTTGAATGAGAAGGTGTGTCCAAACTTTTGGTCTGTACTGTGTATCTATATATATATATATATATATATATATATATATATATATATATACACACACACACACACACACACACACAGCCAAGTATTGAGCATATCGAGCCCCAGAAAACCTGCCAGGTATTGAGCATATTGAGTCTCAGTTCACAACCACAACTGACAGCCAACTATAGCCATAAAGCTATGTTCACATGTAGCAGATTTGTTGCAAAGAATTTCTGCACTGAAAAATCCATTCCATTAATCATGATCAGTGGGTGTGGAACCACTGCGTCAACCAACTGGTTTGACTTAAAAGGGCATCTGTCAGCAGGTTTGTACCTATGACACTGGCTGACCTGTTACATGTGCGCTTGGCAGCTGAAGACATCTGTTTTTGTCTTATGTTCATATGTGTTCACATTGCTGAGAAAAATGATGCTTTAATATATGCAAATGAGCCTCTAGGAGCAACGGGGGCTTTGTCATTACACTTAGAGGATCTGCTCTCTGGAACTGCCGCACCCTCTGTACTTTGATTGACTTTAGGAGAAATCAGAGGCAAGTGTAATGACCTTTCCATTGTCTGGCCCAGTCAATCAAAGTGTGGCAGTTGCAAATTACTGATCCTCTAGGAGGGATGGCAACGCCCCCATTTCTCCTAGAGGCTCATTTGCATATATTAAAACATTACGTCAGTGCAGGTCCTGCTGAATGAAGATAGAAGGACCTTCTATCTTCATTCAGCAGGACCTGCGCTGACTTTACCGCGCTCACCACGTGGTTAGCACGATGAAGTCAGCGAAGGTCCTTTTGCAGGTCCTTCAAGAAGAACAAAGAAGAGGATCCGGGCTGCGCGATCAAGTGGATGAGGCGAGTAATGTTTTTATTATTTTTTAACCCTCAATTGACATTGGGCTTTGCATGTTGTATTAAAGAATCCTACTATTTTCCATTAAACCATGTTATAATGGAAAATAAAATCTAAGGGACACCAAACCCAAACTTCAGTAAAGAAGTCCGGGTTCAGGGTCTGGGTATGCATTGCACTCGCGCAGCAAAAAACTGAACAACGGAATGCAATCGCAGACAAAACTAATTGAAATTGGGTGCCTACTCGCGCTGGTTTCCCGCAATGCACCCTGAACGCACCGGTTTAAAAGAGGCCTTAAACAGCTAATTGGTGGGGTTCCCAAATGTTGGACTACATACTGACGACCTAGCCTGAGGATAGATCAGTATAAGAAAAAATTTGTAAACTCCTTTAACTCTGCTCAGTATAACAACATAAAAAAAAAAAGGGGTGGGGGTGTAGGCTCCGTTTTGGGTTTTGAAGGCTAATGTGGAATAGTGTGGTTTTCTTCGTAGGGCACAGGTGATGTCGCGTTGACCCAGTACTGACATTTTATACTTCGTGTAAATCCATAAGCCACATTTTTTCAAGAAATTAAGAACAAAGGAGAAATAAATCACATGAAAACTTCCTGTCCAGCCTGATAGATTTCTAAATTCTCTATTTACTAGTGAGATGTTGGTGTTTATTAGGATGTGGGCTAAAGCTAGGCTTTGCTGGTCATCATTTTATCAGATGATTGTGTTTTCTTTCATCTTATATGTTTTTGCAGATTAGATAGACAGGCTATATTACATGTGAAATACAAGGATGCTAACTAAAAGATCTTCAAACAGCATTTCATACTACACAAAATATCTTGTAAAAATGAGGAATGAATGAAAACGGCATCTAAAATTTTTTTTTATATAAAGATAACAATAGCAACAAAAATATATTTACAGATTGAGAGCTTAAAGGGGTCCTCAGCCTATAAGAAATGGTCAATTGAAACAAGCACATCATATCCTCCTGACTAGTAATGTACATTGGCTCCTGGGATCCAATGTTGTATTCTCTGGACTTCTAGCGTCACGTGTCAACATCCGGTATGGAGGGGCAGGGGAGAAGATGGGCCGCTGCAGCTGTGGTGCGTCTACCAAAGCGGCACAGCACTGGTCGTGTAACTTCTGTCTGTACCGGATGGGGAATTTTAAAAGTCAATATAGAGTTGGGCAACCCCTTTAAGGTTTAAAACAAACCTTCCTTATTAATCATCAGGACCACAACTATAAAGACATAATACATCTTAAAGGGTGTTTGTCAGCAGATTTGTTCCTATAAAACTGGCTGACCTGTTACATTTGCCCTTGTCAGCTGAAGGCATTCGTGTTGGTCGAATGTTCATATGTGCCCACATTGCTGTGATAAATGAAGTTTTAATATATGCAAATGAGCCTCTAGAAATGTGGGCGTTCCCATTACACTCTCTGCAACTGTCGTAACCTCTCCCCTTTGATCGGCAGGTCCAGACGGTGTAAACATCATCACACCTGGCCCTGTCAAAGTACAGAGGGTGCGGCAGTTGCAGAGAGAGCAGAGCCTAAGTGTAATGGCAGCGCCCCCGTTGCTCCTAGAGGCTCATTTGCATATATTAAAATAAAAAAATTCTCACCTATACGGGCACATATAAACACGGGGCCAACACAGATGCCTTTCAGCTGCCAAGCGCACATGCAACAGGTCAGCCAGTGTCATAGGTACAAATCTTCTGACAGATGCCCTTTAACGTCTGGGTTTACATGCTGCGATTCTGTAATTATCCAGCGTGTAACTGGCAACATACTTTAACGTTAGATTACATCGAATTGTCAACTGGAAACAATCATTACAGATCAATAAAATACAGAAATGACTTCTAGTTGTGTGTAAACCCTCCCAGATAAGATACCTGTAGGCCAAATGATTGTTCGGCTGACAGCCTATCATCCCTCAACTACTCCATAAAGAGGACTGTTCAGCTCAGCTAAACAAGCATGTAATGTCTATGAGGAAAAGCAGCTGCCAGATGTCTCCGATGAAGATTATCTGTCAAAACTAACCATCGACAAGTTCCAACCTGTCTGACCCTTATGTGCGCCCAAAGGAGACATCAGAGGGCGGCCTCGTATGCAAAGATATTATTGGAGCGAAGTGAATGAGGAGAATCCTCACACTAGGCCCTGTTGTAAGGTTGCACCAGGTCTTCCCTGCAGTTCCATATTACAGACGCATGATGCTCCACCAGGTGCCCAGAGACATGGAATGATTTGGATCATGCTATAAATCTTTTTTGTTGTACTGGTAGAGAATCAGCCAGAGACCTGTGTGGGCACAGAGAGACTGAAATGGCACAGACAAGATCTTATGTTAGGCCTCATGCACACAAACGTATTTTCATTCCATGTCCATTCCGGTTTTTTTGTGGACCGTATACGAAACCATTCATTTCAAGGGGGTCGACAAAAAAAAAAAAAAAAACTGAAGTTACACCGCGTGCATTCCGTTTCTGTATTTCCGTTCCTCAAAAAAATAGAACATATCCTATTATTGTTCGCAATACGGACAAAGATAGTACTGTTCTATTAGGGGCCAGCTGTTCCGTTACGCAAAATACGGAATGCACACGGACGTCATCCGTATTTTTTGCAGATCCGTTTTTGAGGACAGCAAAATACACAAAGTTGTGTGCATGAGGCCTTAATTCACATGTGGTCAGTCCTGGATTTTTAGGATGTTCTTCTTCTCAAGGTCATTCATTTCCTTCAACAGCAGAGCAACATTATACCGCAGCTCTTGGAATTTAGCAACGGGAACCTGGAAAATGACAAAGGTACACACATTATGAATATAAAGAAAATACTAATACCCAAGTCTGTGTGATAACAAGCAGCATAGAAAACATGAAATCAAAAATGCTGTACAATAGAAGAAATCTTAGATAAAGAAATTTGTGATAAATATTCAACATCTCAGTAGGGTGAAGGGATTGTTTTATCCTGCTCTGCATATTAAACATCCCTCCACCCCCAGAATTTCCCTAGAAAGTGATAAAATATGGCTTGTCTTGGTGGATTCATGTTTTAGTTGGTTGGACCAATCCAAATTTACACCAGAAAATAAATCTTTCTTTTGTGTACTTGATGTGTGCACTTCAATATCTGATGGATCTGAAATGCACATTTGGGTGCTGCCACACTACGGGGAAGGTTTATCAAAACTGGTGCCTTAGAAAACTAGCTCAAAAGGAGCTCTGGAAAATAAAAAGCGGAATCTGATTGGTTACTATGGGCAACTAAGCCAATTTTCCCTTTACACCAGCCTCCTATATTTTTGATGCTGCTGTTTTTGTCTTAAAAAAAAAAAAAGAGCTTTAACCCATAGGATCCCAGCGCCATACATGTGCAGTGCTCTAATCGGGAGGATGCAGGAGCGACGCCCGCTCGATCAGCAGCAGGGGTCTGGCTGTCCTATTAACACTGACACAGCACTGACTACAGTATACACAGGGATTGCGGAGGGTAGGGGCTCCCTCTACATTGGGTCCCAGGAACGGCAGCCCGATGCCTAACACAGGTTCTATGAAAGCCTGTGAGACCCAGACCCCTGGGTCTCACAGGCAGGCAGGCAGGCTGTCAGTGGATTACACTGGTAATACGCTGACAGTCAATGCATTACAATACACTATGTATTGTAATGCATTGTAGAGGGGATCAGACCCCCAAAAGTTGAAGTCCCACAGTGGAACAAAAAAAAAAAAGTTTTTATTATGAAAAACACTTTTTGAAAAAGTATCAAGTAGAAAAAAAAAACCTTTCCCATAATAAAGATGTATAAAAGTGTAAAAAATAGGAAAAAAAACCCAAAAACCAGACATATTGGGTATCGCTGTGTCCGTAACAACCGGCTCTAAAAAAATATCACATGAACCACCCAGTCAGGTGAAGGCCATAAAAAAAATATAAACTGCCAAAACCATTTTCTCGTCACCAATGGGTTTTGGAAATTTTAAAAAAAATCTTAATAATTGCTTCAAAAATTCTAATCCTTCTAATGTCCTAAAAAAATAAAAGGTCATTTTCAAAATGATGCCAACATAAAGTAGACATATGGCAAATGGAAAGTAATAAGTATTTTGTGAGGTATCACTACCTGCCTTGACCGCCTAACGCAGGATTGCGTTCCGGAGGTGGTCAATTCATTCCTCCTGGACGCATATACGAGTCATCTCGCGGACGCGAGATTTCCTTTGAACGCGCGCACACAGGCGCGCGCGTTCACAGGATTGGAAGGTAAACAAGTGCATCTATAGCCTGCCAGCAGCGATCGTTCGCTGGCAGGTTGTAGATGCGATTTTTTTAACCCTTGAAAGGTATATCAGACGCTGTTTTGATAACAGCGTCTGATATACCTGCTACCTGGTCCTCTGGTGGTCTCTTTTGCTTGGATCGACCACCAGAGGAAACAGGCAGCTCTGTAAGTAGCACGGAAAACCACTACACTACACCCCCCCTTGTCACTTATTAACCCCTTATTAACCCCTGATCACCCCATATAGACTCCCTGATCACCCCCCTGTCAGGCTCCATTCAGACGTCCGTATGTGTTTTGCGGATCCGTGGATCCACGGATCTGCAAAACACATACGGACGTCTGAATGGAGCCTTACAGGGGGGTGATCACCCATATAGACTCCCTGATCACCCCCTTGTCATTGATCACCACCTAAGGCTCCATTCAGACGTCCGTATGTGTTTTGTGGATCCACGGATCCGCAAAACACGGACAGTGCGGATCTGAAAAACACGGACAGCGGCAATGTGCTTTCCGCATTTTGTGGATCCGCATATTGCCAGAACTATATAGAAAATGCCTTTTCTTGTCCGCAATTGCGGACAAGAATAGGGCATGTTCTATAGGCTCTACAAAAAACGCAGTGTTCGCCCGATCAGGCCTGATCTTGTGCGCACACTTGCGTTCAGTCCGCCACACCGCAGTGACATAATTTTTTTTTCTGATCACTGCAAAAACACCGTAAAAATCGCTGCGACGCTATAAAAAGATCACTTTTGAGGGGCATGGGGAGTTCATAGAATAATTTTTTTTTGGGGCACAAGTTTGCGGAAATAGATTTTTTATTATTTTTTTCTTACAAAGTCTCATATTCCACTAACTTGTGACAAAAAATAAAATCTCACATGAACTCACCATACCCTCACGGAATCCAAATGCGTAAAAATTTTTAGACATTTATATTCCAGACTTCTAAAATGCCAGGGCAGTATATCCCACATGTGACCCGATTTTGGAAAGAAGACACCCCAAGGTATTCCGTGAGGGGCATGGCGAGCTCCTAGAATATTATTTTTTTTGGGCACAAGTTAGCGGAAAATGATTATTATTATTTTTTCTTATAATTTATGATTCTTACAAAATCATTTTCCGCTAACTTGTGCCAAAAAATAAATAAAAAATATTCTAGGAACTCGCCATGCCCCTCACGGAATACCTTGGGGTGTCTTCTTTCCAAAATGGGGTCACATGTGGGGTATTTATACTGCCCTGGCAATGGAATTTGGGCTCCTTTGCGCACCTAGTCTGCAAAAAACTGTCACACATGTGGTATCGCCGGACTCAGGAGAAGTTGTGCAATGTGTTTTGGGGTGTCTTTTTACATATACCCATGCTGGGTGAGAGAAATATCTCTATAAAATGACAACTTTGTATAAAAAAATTGGAAAAGTTGACTTTTAGAGAGCCATTTCTCTCACCCAGCATGGGTATATGTAAAAATACACCCCAAAACAAATTGCCCTACTTCTTCTGAGTACGGCGATACCACATGTGTGACACT
Source organism: Bufo gargarizans (assembly GCF_014858855.1). Lineage (NCBI taxonomy): Eukaryota > Metazoa > Chordata > Amphibia > Anura > Bufonidae > Bufo > Bufo gargarizans. The sequence goes on along the minus strand of NC_058088.1, from coordinate 80,954,175 downwards.
TTTTTGCAGCCAAGGTGGGCAAAGGGGCCAAAATTCTAAAGAGCACCTTTAGGATTTCACAGGGAATTTTTGACACATTTGGATTTCAAACTACTTCTCACGCATTAGGGCCCCTAAAATGCCAGGGCAGTATAAATACCCCACAAGTGACCCCATTTTGGAAAGAAGACACCCCAAGGTATTTTGTGATAGGCATAGTGAGTTCATGGAAGTTTTTATTTTTTGTCACAAGTTAGTGGAATATGAGACTTTGTAAGAAAAAAATAAATAAAAAAAATCATCATTTTCCGGTTAACTTGTGACAAAAAATAAAAAGTTCTATGAACTCACTATGCCCATCAGCGAATACCTTAGGGTGTCTACTTTCCTAAATGGGGTCATTTGTGGGGTGTTTCTACTGTCTGGGCATTGTAGAACCTCAGGAAACATGACAGGTGCTCAGAAAGTCAGAGCTGCTTCAAAATGCGGAAATTCAAATTTTTGTACCATAGTTTGTAAACCCTATAACTTTTGCGCAAACCAATAAATATACACTTATTGCATTTTTTTTATCAAAGACATGTAGAACAATAAATTTTGAGAAAAATGTATATAGAAATGTAGTTTAAAAAAAATAAAAATTACAACCAAAAGTGAAAAATGTCATTATTTTGCAAACATTTCGGTAAATTTCGATTAATATCAAAAAAAGTAAAAATGTCAGCAGCAATGAAATACCACCAAATGAAAGCTCTATTAGTGAGAAGAAAAGGAGGTAAAATTAATTTGGGTGGTAAGTTGTATGACCAAACAATAAACCGTGAAAGTAGTGTAGTGCAGAATTGAAAAAAGTGGTCTGGTCATTAAGGGGGTTTAAGCTAGGGGAGCTGAGGTGGTTAAAAAGCAGAAAAATTTAAATTTGGTACATTTAGGATTTATTTTTTTTATAAATAAAAAGGTAAAATATATTGACTCAAATTTACCACTAACATGAAGTACAATGTGTCACGAGAAAACATTCTCAGAATGGCTTGGATGAGTAAAAGCGTTCCAGTTATTACCACGTAAAGTGACACGTCAGATTAGCAAAAATAGGCCTGGGATTTAAAGGGGTATTCCGGTTACCATAAATATAACTTATATTTTAGACCAATTCATCATCAATAATTACCTAATAAAATGTAAATTTCACATATTTACCGTTCAGTAGTTATAAAATAGTTTTCTTCCTCTGCTACCCACGGTGTTTCCTCCATGGCATCGACCTTTAGTTCTGAGCCTTTGTTAGGTCGAGCATGCTCAGTGTGCTGCTATCAATTCTCTAGCTAAATGTCTTGTGCTGTTAATGAGCTGGTGATTACTGAATATAGAGGGTGTGACCGACTGTATATCAGGCAGCCAATCAGTAAACATCAACACTCACAGCAAGAAAGCTAGGGATTGTGGAGATTGTAGTTTTGTGAGGGAAGATCAGGCGCCACGATGCTCTCAGTGTGTTGCAGGCTCACACAGGAGCTAGACAAATGGGTTGCAAGGTAAAATGAAGCTTTGGTAGCATGTATAGGTATGGGTTCTGGTTGGGTCACAGCTTGCAGCCCTAATGCAGTTTTTAAAAAATTATTTTACTTTACCGGAATATCCCTTTAAAGTGAAAAGTGGCTTGGTACTGAAGGGGTTAAAGCTTTTTTCCCTTCCTGGGATAGAGCTTTTTAACCCCTTCCCGACTGCAATCCGTTTATATACGTGATAGCTGCACATACCCCGTGCAGCTATCACGTCTATAAACGTAAAACCAGCTTTTTAATCCAAGCGCTGCAAAGCGCTTGGATTAAACCTTCTGCCCCTGCCCTGGTGCTGTCACGGACAGCATACAGTGCAGTAATGCCGGCAAGGGTCCAGAGTGGTCCCTTGCCGGCAATGGATCCGATTGGTTAGTCTGTGCAGACTAACCAATCGGATCGCGGCAGTGAAAAAAATGCCGGTTTCAGGCTCTGATCTGCGCTCTGCAGATCAGAGCCTGAAATCAGGTAGTATCTCTGTGCCTCCCCGATCTGTGCGCCTCCAACACCCCCCTGTCCGTGCCTGCCCCTGATGCAGTGCAGTTCCCCCGTCCCATCCATATTCATGTAGTCTGCCCGGGCTGCCCCTGATACGGTCCGCCCCATTCATTCTCCCCGCCCCTCCTGCCCCAGCCTCCCTCAATGTTGCTGCCAGATCAGCCGTACATCTCCCCCGCCCCCCCCCCCGGTCCCCCTGCGGTGTGTGATGGCGGCGGCTCCATTCCTGAGCCACCGCCATCTACAGAGTGTCAGCTCTATGCTGACACTCTGCTGTAACCCCATAGATGCCGCTCCATGGGGTTAATAGAGGGAGGAAGCTCCCTCTCTCAACCATCGGGGCTGCTGCGATTGCAGCACCCGATGGTTGCCATGGCAACCGGACGCTTTGCAAAAGCGTCCGCTGTTGCCACCTACAGGGCATCTAATAGTATTATACTTTGTACCGCGTCCGTAACAACCGTCTCTTTAACCACTTCAGCCCCGCTAGGTGAAACCCCCTTCATGACCAGAGCACTTTTTACACTTCGGCACTACACTCCTTTCACCGTTTATCGCTCGGTCATGCAACTTACCACCCAAATGAATTTTACCTCCTTTTCTTCTCACTAATGGAGCTTTCATTTGGTGGTATTTTATTGCTGCTGACATTTTTACTTTTTTTGTTATTAATCAAAATGTGCCCAGGCAATTTAGGGGCCCAAATGTGTGAGAAGAACTTTGCAATCAAAATGTGTAAAAAATGACCGGTGAAATCCAAAAGGTGCACTTTGGAATATGTGCCCCTTTGCCCACCTTGGCAGCAAAAAAGTGTGACACATCAGGTATCGCCGTACTCAGGAGAAGTTGGGGAATGTGTTTTGGGGTGTCATTTTACATATACCCATGCTGGGTGAGAGAAATATCTTGGCAAAAGACAACTTTTCCCATTTTTTTATACAAAGTTGGCATTTGACCAAGATATTTTTCTCACCCAGCATGGGTATATGTAAAATGACACCCCAAAACACATTCCCCAACTTCTCCTGAGTACGGCGATACCAGATGTGTGACACTTTTTTGCAGCGTAGATGCGCAAAGGGGCCCAAATTCCTTTTAGGAGGGCATTTTTAGACATTTGGATCCCAGACTTCTTCTCACACTTTCGGGCCCCTAAAAAGCCAGGGCAGTATAAATACCCCACATGTGACCCCACTTTGGAAAGAAGACACCCCAAGGTATTCAATGAGGGGCCTGGCGAGTTCCTAGAAATTTTAAATTTTTTGCATAAGTTAGCGGAAATTGATTTTTTTTGTTTTTTTCTCACAAAGTCTCACTTTCCGCTAACTTAGGACAAAAATTTCAATCTTTCATGGACTCAATATGCCCCTCAGCGAATACCTTGCGGTGTCTTCTTTCCGAAATGGGGTCACATGTGGGGTATTTATACTGCCCTGGCTTTTTAGGGGCCCTAAAGCGTGAGAAGAAGTCTGGAATATAAATGTCTAAAAATGTTTACGCATTTGGATTCCGTGAGGGGTATGGTGAGTTCATGTGAGATTTTATTTTTTGACACAAGTTAGTAGAATATGAGAGTTAGTAAGAAAAAACAAAAACAAACAAAAAATTTCCGCTAACTTGTGCCAAAAAAATGTCTGAATGGAGCCTTACAGGGGGGGTGATCAATGACAGGGGGGTAATCACCCATATAGACTCCCGGATCACCCCCCTGTCATTGATCACCCCCCTGGTAAGGCTTCATTCAGACGTCCGTATAATTTTTACGGATCCATGGATCGGATCCGCAAAACACATGCGGACGTCTGAATGGAGCCTTACAGGGGGGTTATCAATGACAGGGGGTGATAAGGGTGATCACCCCCCTGTCACTGATCACCCCCCCCTGTAAGGCTCCATTCAGACATCCGCATGATTTTTACGGATCCATGGATACATGGATCGGATCCACAAAACACATGCGGACGTCTGAATGGAGCCTTACAGGGTGGTTATCAATGACAGGGGGTGATCAGGGTGATCACCCCCCTGTAAGGCTCCATTCAGACATCCGCATGATTTTTTACGGATCCATGGATCGGATCCACAAAACACATGCGGACGTCTGAATGGAGCCTTACAGGGGGGTGATCAATGACAGGGGGGTGATCAGGGAGTGTATATGGGTGATCACCCGCCTGTCATTGATCACCCCCTGTAAGGCTCCATTCAGACGTCCGCATGTGTTTTGCGGATCCGATCCATGGATCTGTAAAAATCATGCGGACGTGTGAATGGAGCCTTACAGGGGGGTGATCAATGACAGGGGGGTGATCAATGACAGGGGGTGATCAGGGAGTGTATATGGGTGATCACCCGCCTGTCGTTGATCACCCCCCTGTAAGGCTCCATTTAGACGTCCGTATGCGTTTTGTGGATCCGATCCATGTATCCGTGGATCCGTAAAAATCATACGGACGTCTGAACGGAGCCTGACAGGGCGGTGATCAATGACAGGGCGGTGATCAGGGAGTTTATATGGGGTGATCATGGGTGATCAGGGGTTTATAAGGGGTTAATAAGTGACGGGGGGTGGGGGGGTGTAGTGTAGTGTGGTGTTTGGTGCGACTGTACTGACCTACCTGAGTCCTCTGGTGGTCGATCCTAACAAAAGGGACCACCAGAGGACCAGGTAGGAGGTATATTAGACGCTGTTATGAAAACAGCATCTAATATACCTGTTAGGGGTTAAAAAATTCGGATCGCCGCTGGCAGGCTGGAGATCCACTCGCTTACCTTCCGTTCCTGTGAGCGCGCGCGCCTGTGTGCGCGCGTTCACAGGAAATCCCGGCCCTCGCGAGATGACGCATATATGCGTGACTCTGCGCAGGGCCGCCACCTCCGGACCGCACATCTGCGTTAGGCGGTCCGGAGGTGGTTAAATATATCACATGATAGACCCCGTCCGATAAACACCATAAAAACAAAACATAAAAACACTGTTCCAAAAACCTATTTTTGTCACCTTACATCACAAAAAGTGCAACACCAAGCGATCAAAAAGGCTTATGACCCCCAACATAGTACCAATCAAACCGTCACCTCATCCCACAAAAAAAATGATACCCTATTTAAGACAATCGCCCAAAAAATAAAAAAGCTATGGCTTTCAGACTATGGAGACACTAAAACATCATTTTTTTGGTTTCAGAAATGCTATTATTGTGTAAAACTAAAATAAGAAAAAGTATACATATAAGGTATTGTAATATACAAAGTCTCTTTTAGAGACCCTCGGGATATTAATATATTGATACTGCAATGGTCAATGAGACCTAGAATCTCTTTAGGGGGTCTCTAACTGATATTACAATTATATCTTTTACACTATATTGCCGTTATATTTTAGACAGTCTCAGTGGCAGTGAGGAATAGTCTAGTGTACGCTTTAATAGCAGCATAGGATTTGGAGTGTGACAGAGTGAGGCATTAGGTATTGACAGAGCCATCCAGACCTCTATCAATAGTAATAGAGGATCCAGCATAGCCAGATTAGGGATCAAGTTTAGTGAGTTGAGGGCCGACCTGCAGTTGATACAAATAGTGGCAACCTCTAAGGGGCAGCAACACTGTCACCAGAATTGTAACCCTCTGTACAGGGGACAGACAGTGGAGGCTTCCTGCAGGTTGACGCTCACACTATTTAGATGGTGTAGCTCAGTATGAGAGAACACCATAACGCATCAATAGGATCACAACATTAGTGTGAATACCACCCCAAGGGAATAAAGGTGGATGAGACAAATCAACCAAGGGACCCTCACAGAGCAACTGTGAATTGAAAAACACAACTCCAATTGGAATAAATATTCCCTATGCCTTTCACAGACATTTAGGAATAAAAAGTGGTTGTGGTAGTAACCGCAACAGGAACCATCCCACACGTCACTATATACTGATAATTTTAAAGTTTTTTCCCTCTTTATTTTGTGTGATTTTTCAACTGTTTTAAAATTAACTAATAAAGATATAATTTTAATATCAGTTAGAGACCCCTAAAGGGATTCTAGGTCTCATTGACCATTGCAGTATCAACATATTAGGTATTGCCACGTCCGTAACGATCTGCTCTATAAAACTATCACATGACTTAACTCCTCAGATGAACGCTGTAAAAATAAATAAATGAAAACTGTTCCAAAACAGCCAATTTTTTGGTCACCTTGCCCTGTAAAGTGTAATAATGAATGATCAAAAAATCCTATGTACCCCAAAATGGTACCAATAAAAAACTAGCCCCTGCACAAGACGATCGGCAGAAAAATAAAAAACATATGGCGTTCAGAAAACCAATCCAGCAAAATCTGCCTTCCAAAAACCGTATGGCATTCCTTTCCTTCTGCGCCCTGCCATGTGCCCGTACAGCAGTTTACGACCACATGTGGGGTGTTTCTGTAAACCGTGGAATCAGGGTAATAAATAGAGTTTTGTTTGGCTGTTAACCCTCAATGTGTAAAAGAAATAAAATGCTATAACATGGAAAATCTGCCCAAAAAGTGAAATGTAGAAATTTCATCTCCATTTTCCTTTAATTCTTGTGGAACACCTAATGGGTTAACAAAATTTGTAAAATCAGTTTTGAGTAACTTGAGGGTGTAGTTTCTACAGTGGGGTCATTTATGGGGGTATCCACTATGTAGGCCCCACAAAGTGACTTCAGACCTGAACTGGTCCTTAAAAAGTGGGTTTTGGCAATTTTCTTAAAAATTTTAAGAATTGCTTCTAAACTTCTAAGCCTTCTAACGTCCTAAAAAAATAAAATGACATTTCCAAAATGATGCCAACATAAAGTATACATATGAGGAATGTTAAGTAGTAAATATTTTATTAGGTATAACTTTCTGTTTTAGAAGCAGAGAAATAGAAATTTGGAAACTGAATTTTTCAAAATTTTGGGTACATTTTGGATTTTTTCATAAATAAAGGTGAAATATATTGACTTAAATATATGACTATCATGAAGTACAATGTGTCACGAGAAAACAATCTCAGAATGGCGTGGATAAGTAAAAGTGTTCCAAAGCTATTACCACATAAAGTGACGCATTTCAGATTTGTAAATTTTGACCTGGACACTGGTGCATCAATGACCCTTGGTCATGAAAGGGTTAATCACTTGTTTTTCATGCATTTTTTTCATATACAGAAGTCTATTGGAATATGTCTGAAAACTGTTAATCCCAGAATATGCTGCAATTTAAAAAAACTGTTAGGTTATAATTTCTTACGGCCAGCATATAAGATCTGTCCACGTACCACAAAAAAAATGCTGTAAAAAAAACTGAGCAAACTTGCAATGGCAAATTTATTTTTATCCCATAATACAACCGATTCAGTAAAAAAAAAAAAAAAAAAAAAAAAAAAAGTATAATAATAATAATAATAAACACAAACCAACCAAGCAAAATGCCCCAAAGGCATATATATGGGTTGATCTGGTCTCTCTCCCTAATCTTGCACTCAAAGAATCCTTGCACTAAAGTTTTTCTGTGAAGTATAAGAATGGATAAGAGCAGGGCTGCACATATTAAAGTTGGGATATTACTTTTTGTGGGTTTTGGAAACAATTCTGCATGAGGGGATGCTCTTTTTATGGGGGGGGGGGGGGGGGGGTAATTAATTCTTATTAACATTTTTGCGACTGTAGTGACAAAGTAAATTATTTCTTCAGTTTCTTTTCATGACCAGGTCGTCACCATGACCTAGCTAATAAAAATAATTCTATAAAACAAAATAACAAATATAACCGGCAGGAAGTTTCCATACCCATAATCCAAAAATCACATAGAGGAATTTTATTAAAAAACAAAAAACTTACTTCAAAACGATGGGACTCTCCATTAGAAAGCTTCATCTGCATTAGAATGGACGGCTGCAGCGCCCGAGAAAGAGAGCTGAGAATATTGGACATTTTTAACATAATTTTAAAAACTGTTTAAACACTTGATGCAAAAACAACAAAAACATATATATATATTTTTATTTATTTTAAAGAAGACAACATTTTAATAATTTATAATACAGTCACACAAACCAATTTCACAATGACACATAGGAGGAAGTCAACTGCCTGTGCGCTGGTAGTAAAGCTTCGGACGACGACTGGATTGAAATAAACTTCAGGCGGACGTTAAATATATTGCCAATAACTGGCTGTTGGGTCCGTTCAAAGTAACGGTGCAGGCCCCAGAAGTGGGACCTGCACCTATCAAACATTGGGGGGCGTATCCTAGCGATATGTCCCTAATGTCCAAGATGGGATTACCTCTTTAAGTTCTGTCAGCACCAGGTACGGCATCTACTCTATACCAGCAATGACGTTCTTCAGTATGTACAGTCGTGGTCAAACGTTTTGAGAATAACACAAATATTAGTTTTCACAAAGTTTGCTGCTAAACTGCTTTTAGATCTTTGTTTCAGTTGTTTCTGTGATGTAGTGAAATATAATTACACGCACTTCATACGTTTCAAAGGCTTTTATCGACAATTACAGGACATTTATGCAAAGAGTCAGTATTTGCAGTGTTGGCCCTTCTTTTTCAAGACCTCTGCAATTCGACTGGGCATGCTCTCAATCAACTTCAGGGCCAATTCCTAACTGATAGCAACCCATTCTTTCATAATCACTTCTTGGAGTTTGTCAGAATTAGTGGGTTTTTGTTTATCCACCCGCCTCTTGAGGATTGACCACAAAGTTCTCAATGGGATTAAGATCTGGGGAGTTTCCAGGCCATAGACCCAAAATGTCAACGTTTTGGTCCCCGAGCCACTTAGTTATCACTTTTGCCTTATGGCACGGTGCTCCATCGTGCTGGAAAATGCATTGTTTTCATGGCTGTGTTTTGGGCAGAATTGTGAGTGAGCCCACTCCCTTGGATGAGAAGCAACCCCACACATGAATGGTCTCAGGATGCTTTACTGTTGGCATGACACAGGACTAATGGTAGCGCTCACCTTTTCTTTTCCGGACAAGTCTTTTTCCTGATGCCCCAAACAATCGGAAAGAGGCTTCATCGGAGAATATGACTTTGCCCCAGTCCTCAGTAGTCCATTCACCATTTTTTCTGCAGAAGATCAATCTGTCCCTGATGTTTTTTTTAGGAGAGAAGTGGCTTCTTTGCTGCCCTTCTTGACACCAGGCCATCTTCCAAAAGTCTTCGCCTCACTGTGCGTGCAGATGCGCTCACACCTGCGTGCTGCCATTCCTGAGCAAGCTTTGCACTGGTGGCACTCCGATCCCGCAGCTGAATCCTCTTTAGGAGACGATCCTAGTGCTTGCTGGACTTTCTTGGATGTCCTGAAGCCTTCTTAACAAGAATTGAACCTCTTTCCTTGAAGTTCTTGATGATCCTATAAATTGTTGATTGAGGTGCAATCTTAGTAGCCACAATATCCTTGCCTGTGAAGCCATTTTTATGCAACGCAATGATGGCTGCACGCGTTTCTTTGCAGGTCACCATGGTTAACAATGGAAGAACAATGATTTAAAGCATCACCCTCCTTTTAACAGGTCAAGTCTGCCATTTTAACCCAATCAGGCTGACATAATGATCTCCAGCCTTGTGCTCGTCAACATTCTCACCTGAGTTAACAAGACGATTACTGAAATGATCTCAGCAGGTCCTTTAACCACTTCAGCCCCGCTAGCTGAAACCCCCTTCATGACCAGAGCACTTTTTACACTTCGGCACTACACTCCTTTCACCGTTTATCGCTCGGTCATGCAACTTACCACCCAAATGAATTTTACCTCCTTTTCTTCTCACTAATGGAGCTTTCATTTGGTGGTATTTTATTGCTGCTGACATTTTTACTTTTTTTGTTATTAATTGAAATGTAACGATTTTTTTGCAAAAAAATGACATTTTTCACTTTCAGCTGTAAAATTTTGCAAAAAAAACGACATCCATATATAAATTTTTCGCTAAATTTATAGTTCTACATGTCTTTGATAAAAAAAAAATGTTTGGGCAAAAAAAAAAAAATGGTTTGGGTAAAAGTTATAGCGTTTACAAACTATGGTACAAAAATGTGAATTTCCGCTTTTTGAAGCAGCTCTGACTTTCTGAGCATTTGTCATGATTCCTGAGGTTCTACAATGTCCAGACAGTAGAAAAACCCCACAAATGACCCCATTTCGGAAAGTAGACACCCTAAGGTATTCGCTGATGGGCATAGTGAGTTCATAGAACTTTTTATTTTTTGTCACAAGTTAGCGGAAAATGATGATGATTTTTTATTTTTCTTTTTTTCTTACAAAGTCTCATATTCCACTAACTTGCGACAAAAAATTCTAGGAACTCACCATGCCCCTCACGGAATACCTTGGGGTGTCTTCTTTCCAAAATGGGGTCACTTGTGGGGTAGTTATACTGCCCTGGCAATTTAGGGGCCCAAATGTGTGAGAAGAACTTTGCAATCGAAATGTGTAAAAAATGGCCTGCGAAATCCGAAAGGTGCACTTTGGAATATGTGCCCCTTTGCCCACCTTGGCTGCAAAAAAGTATCACACATCTGGTATCGCCGTACTCAGGAGAAGTTGGGGAATGTGTTTTGGGGTGTCATTTTACATATACCCATGCTGGGTGAGATAAATATCTTGGCAAAAGACAACTTTTCCAATTTTTTTATACAAAGTTGGCATTTGACCAAGATATTTTTCTCACCCAGCATGGGTATATGTAAAATGACACCCCAAAACACATTGCCCAACTTCTCCTGAGTACGGCGATACCACATGTGTGACACTTTTTTGTAGCCAAGGTGGGCAAAGGGGCACATATTCCAAAGTGCACCTTTCGGATTTCGCAGGCCATTTTTTACACATTTTGATTGCAAGGTACTTCTTACACATTTGGGCCCCTAAATTGCCAGGGCAGTATAACTACCCCACAAGTGACCCCATTTTGGAAAGAAGACACCCCAAGGTATTCCGTGAGGGGCATGGCGAGTTCCTAGAATTTTTTATTTTTTGTCGCAAGTTAGTGGAATATGAGACTTTGTAAGGAAAAAAGAAAAAAAAAGAAAAATCATCATTTTCCGCTAACTTGTGACAAAAAATAAAAAATTCTAGGAACTCGCCGTGCTCCTCACGGAATACCTTGGGGTGTCTTCTTTCCAAAATGGGGTCACTTGTGGCGTAGTTATACTGCCCTGGCAATTTAGGGGCCCAAATGTGTAAGAAGTACCTTGCAATCAAAATGTGTAAAAAATGGCCTGCGAAATCCGAAAGGTGCACTTTGGAATATGTGCCCCTTTGCCCACCTTGGCTGCAAAAAAGTGTCACACATCTGGTATCGCCGTACTCAGGAGAAGTTGGGGAATGTGTTTTGGGGTGTCATTTTACATATACCCATGCTGGGTGAGAGAAATATCTTGGCAAAAGATAACTTTTCCCATTTTATTTATACAAAGTTGGCATTTGACCAAGATATTTTTCTCACCCAGCATGGGTATATGTAAAATGACACCCCAAAACACATTCCCCAACTTCTCCTGAGTACGGCGATACCAGATGTGTGACACTTTTTTGCAGCCTAGATGCGCAAAGGGGCCCAAATTCCTTTTAGGAGGGCATTTTTAGACATTTGGATCCCAGACTTCTTCTCACACTTTCGGGCCCCTAAAAAGCCAGGGCAGTATAAATACCCCACATGTGACCCCACTTTGGAAAGAAGACACCCCAAGGTATTCAATGAGGGGCATGGCGAGTTCCTAGAATTTTTATTTTTTTTGCATAAGTTAGCGGATATTGATTTTTTTTTGTTTTTTTCTCACAAAGTCTCACTTTCCGCTAAATTAGGACAAAAATTTCAATCTTTCATGGACTCAATATGCCCCTCACGGAATACCTTGGGGTGTCTTCTTTCCGAAATGGGGTCACATGTGGGGTATTTATACTGCCCTGGCTTTTTAGGGGCCCTAAAGCGTGAGAAGAAGTCTGGAATATAAATGTCTAAAAATGTTTACGCATTTGGATTCCGTGAGGGGTATGGTGCGTCCATGTGAGATTTTATTTTTTGACACAAGTTAGTAGAATATGACACTTAGTAAGAAAAAACAAAAACAAACAAAAAATTTCCGCTAACTTGTACCAAAAAAAAATGTCTGAATGGAGCCTTACAGGGGGGTGATCAATGACAGGGGGGTGATCACCCATATAGACTCCCTGATCACCCCCCTGTCATTGATCACCCCCCTGGTAAGGCTCCATTCAGACGGATCCGCAAAACACATGCAAAACACATGCGGACGTCTGAATGGAGCCTTACAGGGGGGTTATCAATGACAGGGGGTGATCAGAGTGATCACCCCCCTGTCACTGATCACCCCCCCTGTAAGGCTCCATTCAGACGTCCGCATGATTTTTACGGATCCATGGATACATGGATCGGATCCGCAAAACACATGCGGACGGACGTCTGAATGGAGCCTTACAGGGGGGTTATCAATGACAGGGGGTGATCAGGGTGATCACCCCCCTGTCACTGATCACCCCCCCTGTAAGGCTCCATTCAGACGTCCGCATGATTTTTACGGATCCATGGATCGGATCCACAAAACACATGCGGACGTCTGAATGGAGCCTTACAGGGGGGTTATCAATGACAGGGGGTGATCAGGGTGATCACCCCCCTGTCACTGATCACCCCCCCTGTAAGGCTCCATTCAGACGTCCGCATGATTTTTACGGATCCATGGATACATGGATCGGATCCACAAAACACATGCGGACGTCTGAATGGAGCCTTACAGGGGGGTTATCAATGACAGGGGGTGATCAGGGAGTGTATATGGGTGATCACCCGCCTGTCATTGATCACCCCCTGTAAGGCTCCATTCAGACGTCCGCATGTGTTTTGCGGATCCGATCCATGTATCCATGGATCCGTAAAAATCATGCGGACGTCTGAATGGAGCCTTACAGGGGGGTGATCAATGACAGGGGGTGATCAGGGAGTTTATATGGGGTGATCATGGGTTTATAAGGGGTTATTAAGTGACGGGGGGGGGGGGGTGTAGTGTAGTGTGGTGTTTGGTGCGACTGTACTGAGCTACCTGAGTCCTCTGGTGGTCGATCCTAACAAAAGGGACCACCAGAGGACCAGGTAGGAGGTATATTAGACGCTGTTATCAAAACAGCGTCTAATATACCTGTTAGGGGTTAAAAAATTCGGATCTCCAGCCTGCCAGCGAGCGATCGCCGCTGGCGGGCTGGAGATCCACTCGCTTACCTTCCGTTCCTGTGAGCGCGCGCGCCTGTGTGCGCGCGTTCACAGGAAATCCCGGCCCTCGCGAGATGACGCGTATATGCGTCGTCGTGCGCAGGGCTGCCGCCTCCGGACCGCACATCTGCGTTAGGCGGTCCGGAGGCGGTTAATGACAGCAATGAAATGCAGTGGAAAGTTTTTTTGGGGATTAAGTTAATTTTCATGGCAAAGAAGGACTATGCAATTCATCTGATCACTCTTCATCTCTTCATAACATTCTGGAGTATATGCAAATTGCTATTATAAAAACTTAAATCAGCAACTTTTCCAATTTCCAATATTTATGTAATTCTCAAAACTTTTGGCCACGACTTCTAAATAATGCTATAATATAATGCATAGTCTAAATACATTATTACCTGGTGGAAATCGCAACATCAACTCTCCATCTCATATCCTCCACTGTTGGCAATCTAATGCTTTGTTTCAAAGCGGCTTCTTCAAGTAGTGGTCGTCTACAGGGAGAGCAAACCATAAGGTTGGTGCATTCACATAAAACTATACAGATATGCTTATGTTGGCAAAAAACAAGTTACTTACTAATTCTGTGTTTAAAATTTGGGCTCCCCGCGGTCGTACTTCCAAGAGCTTCAGAAAGGGCTGAACAAGTTCATATGGCAAGCTAGTAAACCCAGACTACGGAGACAAGTCCTGACTAAACAGAAATTCTTGGGCGGTTTTGGCCTCCCAGACATGTTAATCTATCATAGCGCTTCGGTGCTAACCAGAATTCGGGACTGGCTTCATAAGGGTGCTCAGAAGTTGTGGGTAAGTTTGGAGCAGTCTTTGTCTCCCCTGCCTCTTCAAGCGCTGCCCTGGCTTGAATTGGATAAACGGCCGGCCTCTGAAGAATGGCCATACCTGGTAAGGCATGCTCTATCTATTTGGGATAAGTGGATCTCCATGTCACAAGTGTCAGCTAGGCCGGGTCCCATGACCCCATTGCATGGCAATCCGGCATTTTCACCGGGCCTTCGACCCGCCGCTTTTCTTAATAAAACCGTAGGGGATGGTATCCTGAGGGTTAAGGATTTAGTCACCTCGGGGCTTTTATCCTCCATCGAGAGCCTCAGACAGAACGTAGCTTTCTCACAAGTTTCATAGTTGGGGTACGCTCAAGTCAGGTCTTTCATGGGTCACACGTTCCCTTGGTGGAGCGATAGGTCAGTTGACAGACTTTGACAAACTTTACCTGGCCTTCACTGATGGTCGCGGTACAATATCATCCATGTATCAGGTTTTGCTACAAATTCAGAATGAAGACAGAGCCCCCTTCTTCGCAAAATGGGAAAGGGACCTGCAAATTACCTTCTCAGCGGATGAAGTAGAGAAGATTTGTACACTCTCCCATGGGATGTCCATGGCATCTCAAATTAAAGAAGAGAATGATAAAATTGTCTCTAGGTGGTACTATTGTCCTACTACTCTACACCAGATGTTCCCGATCATATTGCTGGCGGTGTGAACGAGAGCAAGGTTCTATGTTGCATATCTGGTGGGACTGCCAGCTGATAAAGCCTTTCTGGGAGAAGGTTTTGGATATTTATACCAGCTATTCGAACCAGTCAATATCTAATACTCAGGTTACACTGCTGTCTCTCATTCCGGGCTCTATCTCACAAGTTAAGAAAGGGGCACTACGTCTCTTCTTAGCAGCGGCGCGCATGGCGATTCCAAGGCACTGGAAAACCACTGCCCCCCCTACATTGTCTGAGAGGGCCAAGGAATTGAAACATATTCTTAGGATGGAAGAGTTGATAGCCGACAGTCAGGAGAGAAGCGGTATTTACCAGAACAGATACAACTCTCTAACTCTCTTTCGAGACTCTCAGAGATTTGGAGATCTGGTGTGTTCCCGAATTTTTCCTCAGCAGGGTTCTTGACATATGTACCCTCTCCTTAGTATCCCTCCCCTCTTCCTATTCCTCTTTCCTTTTGTGTCTTTTATGTTTACTGTGATGTAGGATCCTCTGTTTAGGATTACTCACTCAGCGTGCTCACTTGGGCATTCGAGGGTTCATAATAAAGCTTACTCGCCTCCATAATGATAGCCCTCCTTGATTGGGGTTCCCTGTTATGACTGGGATGTTCGAGTCCCACTAAAGGTTAATATGTCTGTGATATTTCAACTGTTTTTCGAGGGTCCTGCGTGTCCCTGTGTTGGACTATGTCCATATTACTTATATCAATGTCTGCGATGTAATGAGTCATTTGCTTATGAAATCAAAAAATGAATAAAATAAGATTACACATAAAATTTGGGCTCCAACTCCCCTTTCTGCCCACAGTCACATAAAAGAGTGACTGGCCACCCTGATAGCCAGATCTCTGCCCCATTGAGAATGTCTGGGGCTGGATGTGGCGATGGATCTCCCATGCATTGCAGCCAACAACCGCCTTGGCTGAACTGCAGGTCCATTGTATAAAAGCTTGGACTGACATACCACAGGAGGATATTCAGCATCTGTACGACGTTATCATGCCCGAGTGTCAGCCTATATCGCAGCAAGGGGAGATACCACTCAATATTAATGTGACCCTGCCTCAATCTATACTCCACTGAACCCCAAATAAAGGGTGCACCACCCTGGTTTTGTGATCATTGACCAAGCACCACTAGTGGTTTATACTTTCGTCAATCTCAGCAAATTCACATTAAAGAGGTTGTCCGGGCTTTTAATATTGATAATCTACACTCAGGATAGGTCAGCAATTTCTGATCGGCGGGGGTGCCAATCAGGTGTATGAGGAGACGGCACGCGCTGTGTGCACGTGCCGTCTCCAGTCTCTCTCTTCCTGCTTCTATGTCTATGGCAAAGCAGCAGCAGAGCAGGAAAAGAGAAGGGAGACGTTCGGTGCGCACTGCGCACGCCGTCTCCTAATACAGGTGCTGGGAGTCGGACCACTGCCGATTTGATATAGAAGACCTATCCTGAGGATAGGTCACCAATCGTAAAAGCCCGGACAACCCCTTTAAGTTTTCCACATATTATTTCTACATTTTCCGGTACTGTATAATGCAGCTGTGTGGTCATTTGTAGAAATGAATGAAATGAAGATTCATTTTCAATAATTCTAATATATAGTGATATGATATGTACATACTCACATAGGAGGACACTGACCTGTTTCCATATACGATATTAGCATAGTCCTCTATAAAATCATCTGGAATTCTACAACACAAAGAAAATACGTTAGTCTTGAAGGAAGTTCTCTAAGATTTAACAATAGATTATCCTCAGGATAGGTCATCGATATATCAGATCAGCAGGATTCGGACAGCCCGCACCCCAGCCGGTCAGCTTTCAGGAGTAGGTCCAGAACTACACAGCTCCATTCATTGTGTAGTGGACAGAGCTGTAGCGCTGATTGGGAGAAGCACTGTATTAACATGATCCATCTACACAATGGGCAGAGGTCTGTAGTTTCAGAACCTGTTCCTGGAGCCAAATCTATTCTTGAACAGCTGATTAGTGGTGGTATGGGGTGTCAGACCACAACTGATCTGATATTAATGTCCTATTCTAGAGAAATGTTAAATACTGCAGAACCCCTTTCATAAATTTCCCCAATAGTTCAATATATACATACACTATATGTGTAAGGGTAGGTTCACATTTCCATTTAACGGATGCCGCAGGCTGTTACGGCAGAGAACAGCCTACCGGATTTTCACTGGATACTGCCGTTTACCTCTGGACGCCATTGGCTTTAATGGAATCCATTTGTTTTTGTGCGGCTGAAACCCAGCATTTTGCCGGAAAGCTGCCAGATCCCACTATAGTCAATAGGGTCCGGTGTTGAACAGCAGTATCTGGCTAGCCTGGATCTGGTAAACTCTGGCAAGCTGTAACCCTGGGTTCACACCTGAGCGTTCGCGATGGAGCGCTCTGTATGCGCGATTGTACCGGCGTTTGCAATCACGCATACAGAGACAAGCGAACGCCCATTGTCGCGCGTTCCCAAAAGTCTATGTACGGGAACGCGCGACAAGACGCCCCAAAGAAGCTCATGTACTTCTTGGGGCGTCGGGCGTTTTACAGCGCGATCGTACGCGCTGTAAAACGCCCAGGTGAGGACCATGCACATAGGGAATCATTGGTTTCTCCTTGTTAAGCGTTTTACAGCGCGTAGGAACGCGCTATAAAACGCTCTGGTGTGAACCCAGGGTTACTGCTGGAACTGCCTGTCAGATCTATCAAATGCAAATGTGAACCTACCCTTACTTAGGATCCGAATGAGCAAACAGTGAATAATACAGACTGAGCTAATTGGTCACCACAACAGACCTCTTTAACAGATGCCCTAGTCGAAAGATTCCCTTCAAGTAATCCTTCGGATCTGCCATTCACTATGTAGTAGACAAAATCTGGGCTATGCACAATCTGTATGTTCACTGCATCGAGTGGCAATTATAAATACACCCTTCCAGACCAGTTTTGGAGTAGGAGCCAGAAGGCAGCAACTTTTCAACTATAAAGAGGATCTACTACAGTTACAGCCATCCGATCCTGACTGGTCAGCCAAGAAGAGCTCAATCTCTAGCACCCGTGAATGGGAACTGCACCCATGACAGATCACACAGAGAGACGTACCTGAGCTCCTTCAAATCTTCTTTAAAAACCTATAAATGAGACAAGACAGAGATTAATAACAGAGTATCTGATCGGTGGGAGTTCGACACATGGGACACCTGACGATCAGCTGTTCAAGAATGCAGAGGCGCTTGCAGCAGCGCAGGGGCCTTCTCGTACAATGTATGGCACTGTGCTTGGTAAGCTGAGAGAAGGCCGTGGCACTTACGGGAGCGCCAGTGCCTTCTGAAACAGCTGATGGGCGTGGGTCCAGGATATCGGACCCCCACTGATCAGATACTGATGACCTATCGAGAGAATAGGTGAAAATCAAACAGCAGAGGCAGCATCTCCCATCATTCCATCTTTATTAGGACCTCACAGCATACAAAAAAAATCAGCAAAATCAGCAACGTTTCGGCTGTACAACAGCCTTTGTCAAGCATGCTTGACAAAGGCTGTTGTACAGCCGAAACGTTGTCGATTTTGCAGATTTTTTGTATGCTGTGAAGTCCTAATAAAGATGGAATGATGGGAGATGCTGCCACCGCTGTTTGATTTTCACCTATTCTCTGGCTGATTGGATCTGGTGCGGGGCTGTTGTGGTCTGGTGCGGGGCTGTTGAGTGCTGCTCCTGCACAATTGTTTCTACTATCCAGAGGATAGGTCATCAATATTTAAATCTCGGAAAACCCCTTTAAAAAGTGCATTGGGGATTGCAAGTTCCAATGTAGATTCAGTCATTAAAGGGGTTGTCCCATTACAACTACTTATCCCCTATTAGGATAAGGGATAAGTGTCTGCTCAAAGGGATTGCGCCGGCTGGACGCCTGCCGATCAGTACAATGGGGGCTTGTGTGCCCTTGTTTAAATGGAGAGGCGCACATACACATGCCGAAGATAGGCACGCTGTACTGTGCAGCATGCATGCTTGACTGCCGCTCCATTCACACGGCACAACATAGGTCCCAGTGCTCAGACCACCATCAGAAAAGTCTCCTCTGTCCTGTGGATAGGGAACACAGTACATAAGTAATCTGTCCTCACCTCCTGTTTAAGAGCCGAGAGTCTGAAGGCCACACGTAGGAGTGTATATGAGCCAGAGATGACAAAACTGAGCAGCTCTTCGGATACCAAGGTCGTTTCCTGTATGGCCTTCACAGATTCGGAGCTGTCTTTGCCCTCAAGAGCACCCACCACAGCTAGAAGAAAGAAGCAGAGCATCAATTTTATGTCCTGCCACTATGCCACTCCATTACCCAAATCAAGAGCCACCGAGATGCATAAAGGAACGAGGAGCGGTCATGGAGACCTCTTCCAAGACGCTGACCAGACTGATGATCAGCAGGTTTATAGAGCACTGACATGTATTCCTGAGGCAGCCATGGTGATGTCAGACTGGCACTTCCCTCCAGTGGCCTGAAAACAAATGGAGGAGGTGGGCACAGCTGGTGACCTAATTCGCCAGTGCCAGGCTGCCCCCTCCAGAAAAGGAGCCGGAGAGGAACAATATCTATGTGAGTACATAATATGTTATTAAAGGGGTTTTCCGGGAGTTTAATACTAACTGCCTATCCACAAGATGGGTTATCAATATCTGATTGTGGGGGTCCGATTCCCAACACCCCCAATGATCAGCTGTTTGAAGAGGCCATGGCGCTCCAGCCTGCACTATGAACTCTTCCTTGGCCAGTGATGTCACACTCATTGGTCACATGGACTATTTGCAGCTCTTTCCCATTCCAGTGAATGGACCTGAACTGCTATACAAGGTATGGAGCTGTGCTGGATAAGCTGTGAGGAAGCTGGAGCGTATATAGAAACGCCTCTGCCTCTTCAAACAGCTGTTTGGCGGGGGTGCTGGGTGTCGGACCCCACAATCACATCCTGAAGATGGGACAATACTGAACTCCCGGAAAACCCTTTAAAAGGGAGCCTGCCATCAACTACACAGCTATTACACTAGGCCGTGTGTCATTGCTTCATCCATACCCCTCTTATTTTCAGAAGGAATACATTTAATAACGTCACTCAAAAAAAATCTTTGATCCAGAGAACTTACATAGAAAAACTAATAACCAAGAGGCTAAACAAAACCCAGTTTCTGACCCTTATGTTAAAACATAACTTTCATTTTATTGCTCTAATACCTAAACACCTAAAGGAAAAAAATAATTTTAAAAAGCTGCTGTTTCTCTAGATGACCTTATGTTGATAGTAGTGGTAATAGAGTCCCAAGGGTCTATAAAAGCATCTACACTATTTTTACAAATCATTGAGACTCTATTAACACTACTATCAACATAAGGTCATCTAGAGAAACAGTAGGTTTTATTTTTTTCCTTTCTCTTTAGGTGTTAAAATAGAACTTTAATTAGATTGCTCTAACACCTAAACACCTAAAGGGGGGAAAAAGAAAGACCGTGCTGGGCTGGCGGCGCTGCTGTTGCTGTGGGCTGTGGCAGGGCCGGGGTGAAAAGGGGAGAAAAATACATTATAAAAAAAGTCTGATAAATACCAGTGTGAATGAAGGACTGTTAAAAGGGGTTAATAACTACTGAAGGCCCTTCAAAGTAGTTATTAACCCCTTTAAGCAGTCCCCCAGTCACAGTATTTATTAACCACTTCAGCAGTCCCCCATTCACAGTATTTATTAACCACTTCAGCAGTCCCGTATTCACAGTATTTATTAACCCCTTCAGCAGTCCCCCCTTCACTGAAGAGGGGACTAGTGAAAGGGGTTAATAAATACTGTGAATGGGGGACTGCTGAAGTGGTTAATAAATACTGTGAATGGGGGACTGCTGAAGTGGTTAATAAATACTGTGAATGGGGGACTGCTGAAGTGGTTAATAAATACTGTGACTGGGGGACTGCTTAAAGGGGTTAATAACTACTGTGAAGGGCCTTCAGTAGTTATTAACCCCTTTTAACAGTCCTTCATTCACACTGGTATTTATCAGACTTTTTTATAAGGTATTTTTCTCCCCTTTTCACCCCCGGCCCTGCCACAGCACACAGCAACAGCAGCGCCGCCAGCCCAGCACAGTCTTTCAATTTCTTTCAGACCAGACACGGCCACTACCTCAGCGAACTCTGTGCCCACGCTCCTCAGAGTTCCCTTCCTTCTCCCACGAATCCTGCAGCGCCAATAAGTGCGCGAACAGCGGTGTGTGTGTGACGTCTGACGTTAAAGAACACAGTGACGACTGACGTTATGTAGGCGGCGCCCCGCTGTGCTGAGCCGCACAAGACTACAAGGAGGACGTCGGCGCTGTCACGCACATAAGTCTGACGAGTGACGACAAGAGCTGGCATTTTGCCAGCAGCGTTAGCGAACTAGGCTGAGTGAGCGGGCATTATAAAATTGTGAGCGGGGCCACAATAATTGCTGCGCGGCCGCCCACCCGCGCAGCTTAGAGGGAACACTGCCCATCACCTTTCATTTGTCCCTACTACAGTATATGACCAGTCACTGTGTTCTGTCAGGGATTTACCAATAGTGATAGTACATCAGCACCCCCAATTAGCCTTCAATAAACCCCCCAGTCCCTGTCATCCATATCAATGACTTGTTCCAGTCAGTAACCTGTCAGAAAGCTTATGGGGAATTTATTAGGGTTAGTTAGTAATTGATCAGGGTTAGAGCTCTAGTTTTAGAAGGAAAAAAGCTATTATTGGGGGACCTCAGTACTCGTCTCAGATTATAAATACTCTGCGTTTCAAACCCCCCCATACCTTCGAACCTCTATCTTCTATCTGTGACCAGTCATTGTCACAGATTTTGCCAGCAGTGACAAATTTCTCCACTGCTTTTGGAGCACTTTTTTTTTTTCTGAATAAAAAATAAAATAAAAATTGGGGCTTATTTAGCATATTGGGGAGAAAGCGTGTTCGGGTCCTTATCTTAGTATTAGGAATTCATGAGGGTTAGCGCTCTATTTTTAAGATAAATGTTAGTCTATCTAATCTATTAGTAAAAATTTTAAAAAAAATAAATAAAAAAAAAAAAGTAATGTACTTTCCAAGTTAGTATTAGTTGTTAAAGTTACACAGTGCCGAGGAGGCTTATGCCATACTAGCCTCAGAGTCTGACTGACAGTGGAGAAGAAGAACCTTTTCTTATGTATAGCTCTTCTTCTGATTTGTACACTGCACTTTACAGTGTGAGCATACAGCAGTTCACAACCACATGTGAACTGTTGCCATATTCAGGAGAAAACGGATAACAAATTGTGGGGCTAATTTACTCTATTAGGGTACTTTCACACTAGCGTTTTTCTTTTCCGGCATAGAGTTCCGTCACAGGGGCTCTATACCGCAGTTTTATCCCCATGCATTCTGAATGGAGAGTAAGGCTACTTTCACACTTGCGGCAGGACGGATCCGACAGGCTGTTCACCATGTCGGATCCGTCCTGCGGCTATTTCGCCGTGCCGCCGCTCCGTCCCCATTGACTATTTTTCATTTTCACAGCCAAATATTGCTAAATTCTATGAATCGCTTGTTGGGTCAAAGTGGCGCTACATGCCTTGGAAAATTCCACCAGCGTGCTGGGACTGGCTGGGGGCACCAGCGTGCTGGGACTGGCAGGGGGCACCAGCGTCCTGGGACTGGCAGGGGGCACCAGCGTCCTGGGACTGGCAGGGGGCACCAGCGTCCTGGGACTGGCAGGGGGCACCAGCGTCCTGGGACTGGCAGGGGGCACCAGCGTCCTGGGACTGGCAGGGGGCACCAGCGTCCTGGGACTGGCAGGGGACACCAGCGTGCTGGGACTGGCAGGGGGCACCAGCGTGCTGGGACTGGCAGGGGGCACCAGCGTGCTGGGACTGGCAGGGGGCACCAGCGTGCTGGGACTGGCAGGGGGCACCAGCGTGCTGGGACTGGCAGGGGGCACCAGCGTGCTGGGACTGGAAGGGGGCACCAGCGTGCTGGGACTGGCAGGGGGCACCAGCGTGCTGGGACTGGCAGGGGGCATCAGCGTGCTGGGACTGGCAGGGGGCATCAGCGTGCTGGGACTGGCAGGGGGCATCAGCGTGCTGGGACTGGCAGGGGCATCAGCGTGCTGGGACTGGCAGGAGGCATCAGCGTGCTGGGACTGGCAGGGGCATCAGCGTGCTGGGACTGGCAGGAGGCATCAGCGTGCTGGGACTGGCAGGAGGCATCAGCGTGCTGGGACTGGCAGGAGGCATCAGTGTGCTGGGACTGGCAGGAGGCATCAGTGTGCTGGGACTGGCAGGAGGCATCAGTGTGCTGGGACTGGCAGGAGGCATCACTCACCCTTCAGAATCTTCCTAAAGACATCCTTGTCCAAGTCCTTGAGATGTTTCGCCATGCCCTCCACCTCCGGGGGAGTCCGGGCCCCCAGGTAGCCGGTCCGGTCATTACTGAGGACGGAGGAGGACGGATACGGGTGGACGGTCCTGACAGAAGTCATCCTCCAGCTGGCAGCCTCCCTGTTCCCTGTCACGTGTTAAAGAAGTATTCACGTGACCGCTGACGGCGCTGACAGAGACGTTTGTCGATGTCAGCGCCATCTGGAGGCCAACGGGATTATGGCAGGTAGAATTCCTATCTGGGGACATAGCAGTGGGATTGTTATACTGAGCTTTGTGAATATAATTCATTACGCTGGGCAGGGTCTTCATTAAATCATAATGAGGCTTCCATGGAGCACACAGCTCACAGGAAAATTATTTTAATTGTAGCAACTGGTAAATACTAGAAGGATATACAGGATTGAAGGGGTTGTGTCACGTCAGCAAATGGCATTTGTCATGTAGAGAAAGTTACTACAAGGCACTTACTAATGTATTGTGATTGTCCATATTGCCTCCTTTCCAGTCCGGTTTTCAGGCTCCATGTCCTCCGTCTGACACAGGGATGTCCACCCTTTCAGAAGCTCACGCTCAGACAGCAGCACTGCGCTGTCTGAGTGTGAGCTGCAGCAACTGACCCCCAATCTCACCCCCAGTCAGTCACTAGAGCCGCAGACATGGCTCCCTGTGGCTGACTGAGGGGGAGAGAAACACCCCGACTACCCCCAGCTCACTTTCCCCTCGGAAACTTCTTCCCTCCCCTCCCCCCGTTTTTTTTCCCAGCGGCGATTAGGGTGTGGCTTCATGGAGGCAGGCGTGGTTTATCGATTTGGGGGCGTGGCCGGTGAGGTCCGGCTTTCTTGGGTGATGCCAGTGGCCACCCTATTTCCAGGCTGGATTCATTTTTTCAATGCTATCGTGCCAGGATTATAGATGGCCATAATAACCCCTGTAAGCAGTGTATAATGTGATGGAAAAATGAAGCAAAGGAGACAATATGGACAATTACAATACATTAGTAAGTGCCTTGTATTAACTTTCTTTACATAATAAATGTGTTAAAGAAGTAATCCGTTTCCTGGGACTTTAATATCATAAAGAGACTTTTAGTGTTTTAATTTCTGTGTGCGCAACGAGAAAACGGCGATGGATAGTAGCAATGTTGGCATCTGTGTGTTAAGATAAGATCAGCCGTGTGTACGTGCTAATAACCAAGTATGCATTTTGTAAGAAAAAAAACCACAGTCTTAGCAATTAACCCGTTAGTAGAATATAGAAAGCTCATAAAATAGTAACCAATCAATAGATGTCTGTGAAGGTTCTCCTTTATCCAGGTCATGGTATATATCTGTAAAGAATAAATCAAGGCAACTGGACTTACTGTAGATTTCTTGAAAACGTTTCACTCGTTTCAGAATTGAGAAAGCTCGTTGGAAGAACGAGTGAAACGTTTTCAAGAAATCTACAGTACGTCCAGTTGCCTTGATTTATTCTTTACAGATACAATCAATAGATGGACTCAGTTCTGACCAATCAGAAGTTATTGTTGAAATATTTGTAAACCAATCATGTCAATACTTTAAGACAGGGGTGTCAAACTCAAATTCATCGGGGGCCGCATCAGCAGTTTGGTTACCCTCAAAGGGCCGGTTGTATCTGTAGGACTATGTGTCCACTCTTTATTATCATAAATTATTGTCACTGCATTCAATTATTACTGTTTTTTTGTAATAATGGAAGTAATAACTAGCTCTGAAAGCTTGACCTGCAAGCGCTGACTGGGGTCACATAGCATTATACTGATTTATGATGCTATGTAACCCTTAGGCCCCTTTCACACGGGCGAGTTTTCCGTGCGGCGAACGTATGGCACCCGCACTAAATCCTGACCCATTCATTTCTATGGGGCTGTGCACATGAGCGATGTTTTTAACGCATCACTTGTGTGTTCAGTTGAAATCGCAGCATGCTCTATATTGTCCGATTTTGACGTGACGCAGGCCCCATAGAAGTGAATGGGGTGTGTGAAAATCGGATGGCATCCGCAAGCAAGTACGGATGCCGTGCGATTTGCACGCATGGTTGCTAGGAGACCATCGGGATGGAGACCCGATCATTATTATTTTCCCTTATAACATGGTTATAAGGGAAAATAATAGCATTCTGAATACAGAATGCATAGTAAAACAGCGCTAGAGGGGTTAAAAAAATAAAAAAATAATTTAACTCACCTTAGTCCACTTGCTCGCGAAGCTGGCATCTCCTTGTGTCTCCGCTGCTGATGAACAGGACTTGGGGTGAGCTGCTCCATTAAATAGAGCTTAAGGACCTTCGATGACGTCACTCCGGTCATCACATGGTCTTTTACCATGGTGAATCACCATGGTAAAAGATCATGTGACGTACCATGTGATGACCGGATTGACGTCATCGAAGGTCCTTAACCTGTATTTAATGGAGCAGCTCACCCCAGGTCCTGTTCATCAGCAGCGGAGACACAAGGAGATGCCAGCTTCGCGAGCAAGTGGACTAAGGCTACTTTCACACTTGCGCTTGATCGGATCCGTTCTGAACGGATCCGATCATATTAATGCAGACGGAGGCTCCGTTCAGTACGGATCCGTCTGCATTAATAACTTAAAAAAATTTCGCAAGTGCGCAAGTAGCCTGCGCGGATCCATTCAGACTTTCAATGTAAAGTCAATGGGGGACGGATCCGCTTGAAGATTGAGCCATATGGTGACATCTTCAAGCGGATCCGTTCCCATTGACTTACATTGTAAGTCTGAACGGATCCGCACGCCTCCGCACGGCCAGGCGGACACCCGAACGCTGCAAGCAGCGTTCAGCTGTCCGCCTGTCCGTGCGGAGGCGAGCGGAGCGGAGGCTGAACGCCGCCAGACTGATGCAGTCTGAGCGGATCCGCTCCATTCAGACTGCGTCAGGGCTGGACGGAGGCGTTTGGGTCCGCTCGTGAGCTCCTTCAAACGGAGCTCACGAGCGGACCGACGAACGCTAGTGTGAAAGTAGCCTCAGGTGAGTTTAATTATTTTTTTAATTTTTTTTATTTTTTTAACCCCTCTAGCGCTGTTTTACTATGCATTCTGTAGTCAGAATGCTATTATTTTCCCTTATAACCATGTTATAAGGGAAAATAATACAATCTTCAGAACATCAATCCCAAGCCCGAACTTCTATGAAGAAGTTCGGGTTTGGGTACCAAACATGCGCGATTTTTCTCACGCGAGTGCAACGCATGACAATGTTTTGCACTCGCGCGGGAAAATCGCGCATTTTCCCGCACTGCACCCGGCTCTTATCCGGGCAAAAAAACTGACGCCCGTGTGAAAGAGGCCTTACAGTTCTGGAATGTGTTGGATAACACTGACATAATGCTGTCAGTGTTATCCAACACATTCCAGAACTGTAAGGGTTACCGTATTTTTCGCCCTATAAGACGCACCGGCCCATAAGACGCACCTAGGTTTTTGAGGAGGAAAATAAGAAAAAAAATATTTTTAACCAAAAGGTGTGCTTTTGGTGGGTTTTGAACTAATTGTGGTCTGTGGATGGCACTGTTATGGGGGATCTGTGGATGGCACTGTTATGGGGGATCTGTGGGTGACGCACTGTTATGGGGGATCTGTGAGTGACGCACTGTTATGGGGGATCTGTGGGTGACACTTATGGGGGATCTGTGGGTGACACTTATGGGGGATCTGTGGGTGACACTTATGGGGGATCTGTGGGTGGCTCTTATGGGGGCTCTGTGTATGACAGTTATGGGGGGGATCTGTGGATGACACATACTGTATATAGCATCTTATGCAATGTGTCATCCACAGATCCCCTCCATAAGTGTCCCTGTAGTAGTGAATGACCCTCAATACACGGGCTAGGGGCCGGCATCTGCTTTTATAATGACAGCGGGGCCCGTGCAGTGACTATTCTACTACACGGGCGCTAGGGGTGCTAGTTGGCGCTGACTGACTCGCGCATAACAAAGCACAAGGTGCATATTAAAATATATAACACTATATAAACTGACTATGGTCTCTGCTGCACTGTACCGTATTTTTCGCCCTATAAGATGCACCTAGGTTTTAGAGTAGAACAATAAGAAAAAAAAATTTTTCATTACACCTCAGGTCAGACCAGCAATCAGACCCCCAATGTTAATCAGACCTCAGATCAGACCTCCAACCTTTAGCCATTTATCAGCCCCCCATGTCAGCCATCAGCCCTTATATCAGCCATCAGCCCCTTATGTCAGCCCCTATGTCAGCCATAAGCCCCCACATGTCAGCCCCGAGCCCTTGTGTCAGCCATCAGCCCCTTATGTCAGCCTCAAGCCCCCATGTCAGTCGTCAGCCCCTTATGTTAGCCCCCAGCCCCCCATGTAAGCCTCAAGCCCCCATGTCAGCCATAAGCTACCATGTCAGCCCCCAGCCCTTATGTCAGCCATAAGCCCCCATGTCAGCCCCCAGCCCTTGTGTCAACCATCAGCCCCTTATGTCAGCCATCAGCCATATGTTAGCCCCCAGCCCTTATGCCTCCCATGCCAGCCCCCAGCCCTTATGTCAGCCATGAGCCCCCATGTCAGCAATATGTGTCAGCCCCCCATGTCAGCGCAAAAACAAAAAACAAAAAAAAAAAACACTTACCTTTCCTGTTCCTGGTCACCATTGCGATCCTCTTCTTCCTGCTGTGTATCGCGGTGCACAGTGTGACCTCACGCTGTGCGCAGCCCTGCACAGTCGATAGCCGAGGACAAGGAAGCGGTGAGTGCAGATCCTTCACTGCTTCCTGGTCCTCCTGTACTAATGAAGTGCTTCCATAATGGAAGCGCTTCATTAGTACCGCGATAAAGACGGCCCTGATCGCCGTGGCTTGGCCAACAATCTTTCACGGCCCGGTCCTGGGCCGCGGCCCGGCAGTTGGGGACCGCTGATCTAATAAACCTTATCTCTAAACTACTAAGAGATCATAAACACTTATTTAAGCCACATTCTCATCAGTAAGATAAGGATTGAGCTTTAATGAGTGTTTATAAGATCAGAGATCAGGAGCCCGTCAGCTCCCTGCCTGACTGAACAGAGAGAAAATACAGATCCTGCTAGTAGATAAACTCAAAGCAATACAGGGAAAATGGCTCATCATTTTTAATAAAGACCAATGAAAAACATGATTTTAGCTCAAAATGAGTACAATACAGTAATTAAAAAAATTGTCACCAAAGGTGTACATAGCCTTTAATAGTCCATTTATTGTATACACCAGAAAAGGTCTCGGTACATCTGATAACTGGACCTATAGAAACCATTCACCAATGGACACCCAAAGAGCACCCTTTTGGCCTCTGTTCGCAGTCATCCAGTAGGGTTTCTGTTCTGTTAGCTGTATGGTGTAGCGCTGCAGACTGCTCTATTTCATGTAGAGGCAATGGGGGACATATATCAAAGGGCGGCATTTTACACCAGGCTCTGACGAAGCCGTGAGGTGAAACGCGCGTCGAGGTCCCGCGCCCAGGGTCTGTCATTCCAATTGCCACCATGTCTTCAGGTACGGTCCGCATTAGCATGTGTTAGACTTAATGTGGGGTTCCCCTGTATGTGTTCTTACCAGATCCCATACACTCAGGCGCCAACTAATTGTATTTCTCTAGCCTAGTTATTATCCAACTATTATATTAGACTGACAGTGACGCCTATACTATCAGGGTATGTCAGCTACGAATTTGGGTTCACCTATTGTCTGTGGTGCCGTGTGTACCATACCCCTATTGGGGTGACTACTATATATGTGATATCCCTTTGGGTTCCCAGAGCCTTAGCTTTTGCCCTACTTTTTGACCGTATCTTACTGCACATTATCCTGTACAGTTCCATGGTGCTCCTTTTGAATGTACTTACCCTGTGCTTCTCCGTGTACTGTATTACAACATCCCGTTGTTCTCCATTTTTTATATTTTATAATAAATGATATTTTTTGATACAATATTCCACTTGGTTGGTTTTTAGTTTACTCTGATATTCCCTGTGCTACTGGAAGATGCAGCTCTCGTCATAAATTAGGCGCATCCTCTGCTCACATCTACTAGTCATTTATGTCAGGAATCTGGAATAGATGTTAGTTGATTTGCTGGGGCTAATGCCCCCACCACTGCCGAGTGTCGGGGGCAGTGTAAATACGCCATATGGGTTTAAGTTTAGGCACACAAGCATTCAAAAAGTTGCAAAATTGGGCCAGGTGACTTTTTTACACCAATAATTGGTGTGGGGAGTCATAGTAATTGACCCGCAGTGTGTAAAAAATGCATACTGCACAATATGTTTTTGGGGGGACGGAGGTGGGTCCGTTTAATGGATATGCCAGGGCATATGGTAAATGAAATATTAAAGGGGTTGTCTAAGATGCAGAAAAATTTGCAGGGCGGCTGGGAAGGGCAGAATGGCCCAGAGGTGTAGCCAAGTTTTCCTTCACCCCGGACAGATTCAGTTGACTGCTCTAGCCCTAGATCTAAATACCCTGGCAAAGGCTAGCGGCTTGTTGGCGCCTATGCCCTTGCCAACCCCACCCCCCTCCGTATAGTACTTAAATATGCCTTATTTAAACCAAACATCCCCTTTAATAAGTTCTCATAGAATACAAACATAATATGATTTGCAGTGATCAGCAAGGTACAATCACCGCCATTATTTCTCCGGATGTCCGTATACAGCTGGCAGTCTCCCTGCCATTATCCTCCACTGCTGTAGAGGGCGCTCAGCTGAGCAGGCTGCACGGTGAGGCGCTGCGGCGCTCTGCACACCGCGTCACGTGTACGAATGGGAAGTATCGCTGTTATTGCTCTCCTTCCCTGTAGGTGGCGCTGGACTTTTGGAGAGCACATCCTGTAGTAGTAGAAGAAGAAGGGCCTAATTCCGGGAACAGGCTGCGACAGCTGGCGGCTTCGGTTCTGCTCGGTCGTTCGCGGTGGCGCTTGTGGTATGGGGGAGCGGTGACACATAGGGCTCCGCCGCCTGAACCTAGCGACCTGCATCATGTCCGAAGGCCTGTACGAGAAGTTCCTGGCCCCGGACGAGCCCTTCCCGCTCCTCTCCCAGCGGGGCAGCATCAGTGAGGAGGGCTGCCTAGACGTCAGTGACTTCGGCTGTCAGCTTTCCTCCTGCCACCGCACCGATCCCCTCCACCGATTCCACTCCAACAGGTAGGTGGCCGCGCCCTCATAGTACAGCACTTAACGTGGATGGACTTACCTGTCCATGGCTGCGGTGGGCTGTTTCCCCAGGACACATAAGCGATTGCCGAGTTACCGATCTGATACTCAGATGCCATTAGAAAGTGTCTTCATAGTGGGCAGTTGTTAATGTCCATCTAATCTGCGGTCACCTGCAGCCTGGTCCCTGAGGCTGCGGGTCACGGCTCCAGATCCAGCAAGGACAGGCCGGTGGGGTCCCACACTCCAGATATATGATCCATGTCTTGTCTTGGCCTCACTGGTAACTGGAAAGGCTGTGGAGCCCTTTAGGGCAATCCTTTTTTATTTTTTTTATTGTCTTGGCCGTATTATGGGCTAAAAGCGTATTTGCGGTTGTGATTACTGGCATACATAGTGACACTTATGTATATGGTGATTAAAGCTGGTTTCCTCAGGATAGGTCATCAGTGTCTGATCGGTGGGTGTCCGACACCCAGGACCCCGATGGTCAGCTGTTTGACAATGAGCACCGCGGCCTTCACTGCAGCTCACCAAGCACAGAGCCGTACATTGTATAGCGGCTGTGCTTGGTATCGCACTCAGAGTATCGCACTCAGACCTGCACCGATCAGATACTGATGATCTGTCTGGAGGATAAGTCATCAGTATCAAAATCTCGGAAAACCCTCTTTAATAACCATATACATAACTGCCAGTATCCACACCGGGCAGGACGTAGATGCTGTATTTGCTGATTTGTATCCAAATTTCTTAATGATAATTCTCACCGGACAGAAATCGGAAGGGGACGTCTTGTATCCATTAGGCTGCTTTCACATCTGCGCTTTTGCTCGCTGGTTTTTAGATCCGGCATGGGGTCTCAGCGCCGCAGCAAAACACTTATAATAATAATAATAATAATACAATCGGCTGCATCCGTTCAGAACGGATCCTGTTGTATTATATCTAAAATGAAGAGACCGGACCCGGCACCAATGACTTGCGTGGTTTTTGGTGCCGGATTCTTCAGTTTCCCATGTTAAACACGAAAACGGTGCTTACATCGGTTTTGTGTCCGGCATGGGAACGCAACAAACCAGAACGGAATGCATTCTGGCGCACTCCGTCCCGGTCTGTTCAGTTTTGTCCCCATTGACAATAAATGGGGGCAAAACGGAGGCGTTGTGCGCTGGGTTTTGAGAGCCAACGTAGATGTGAAAGTAGCCTTATTCTAGGGGGCTAACGCTCTACACAAAAACCACAAAAAATGTAGTGTAAATGAGATGACCCCCCCCCCGCTCCGTACAGTATTCAAAGTTTTATGCGAACTATACTAAACTGAGTGAGCCTTAAAAGGGTTGTCCGGGATTGGGGGACATGGGTCTACATGTACAATGGTCCCCTAAATATTACATTCATGCCTGTCCTTCCCTTACCAGACATTTTCTGATGGCCCTTTTTCACTTCACAAATTTTCAGCCGGAAGTGCAGTTTCTATCACAGTCAGTGACGTATCGGGTCCCTTTCTGCATAGCGAAGCCTCTCCTTCCGCTTCACAAGGAGCCCGGTGACGTCACCATCAGCCTCTAATTATTCCAAGCGCATGGAGGGGCAGTAACTATGCGGCAACAGAAGCGCTAAGCCACGCCCCCTCATGGCGCGAAGCCACTCCCATCGTCTAGCTGGGCGCATTCTTAGTAAGGAAGGAGGCGTTTAGCTGCGCTGGGACCCAGAAAGCATTGAGGCAGGAAGTTACCGCACACATAAACAGAAAGGTAAACAATCAGTGGGGGACTGTAAAAATACCTAAAAACATCTGGGGGGACCTTCAAACCGCTATTAATAGTGATTTAACTGGTTTTAAATAAAAAGCTTGATCCCGGACAACCCCTTTAATGAAAAATAATACTTTTTTTTTTTTTGGTTAAAATAAGTGAGACAAATAATAATAAACTTCTGTACGCATTTCTTTTATCAGGGGAGGGGGGATCCTTGACAAGTGACCCTATTTATCTGGTAGTTAGGTTGCGGTGGGGGTAGCTTGGTAGGGTGTAACTTGCTTGGAGTGCTCTCTGATCTCGGCTTCAATTCGTCAGGTTTTTCTGTCCCTCACCATCTGGACTAGAGTGGGGATAAACTGACAGGCTGTAGTCGGAGTACTCGCCCTTAAAAGAGTGACCCCAGCCGCTGGACCCTCGGGCCTGGTCTAGTATTCCCTCTCCTCCCCACAAGCACCATCTGATGTGTTTCACCATGATTAGATGGTTCATCAGGGAGTGATTTGTGCAATGCAGAGCGTTTATGTGAATCGACTTCGGATGTTTCATCCGAAGTCGATTCGCTCATCCGTAATGGATATATAAGAAGTGATGACCCACAATTATTTCATGGTGAACGGAAGTAGTTACTAATAGACATATGTGAGGAGAGGTGACAGGTCCACTTTAAAAGTTTTCCCAATTAAAGGGGTTATCCAAGACTATAAAAATGTTCCCCATATGCCGGGCCCCTCACGATGATATACTTTCCTGGCTCCCCGCACCGCTGCTGAAGCTTCTCCCCGTGAGCGGGTGAAAAAACATCCGGTGTTGGGGGGAGCAGGCAGGGATGGGGACGAGCCTCCCTAGCATTGCAGGTGACACTACGGAGGCTCGTCACTGCCTGCCATTGGCTGCTCCCCGACACAAATATCCCCCTGTCACCGGATGTCTTCAACGCACGGGGAGAAGCAGTGGCGGTGAACCAGGAGCAGGGAGCCAGGTAAGTATATTCACTGTGAGGGGCCCGGCATATGGGAGACATTTTTATAGTCTTGGATAACCCCTTTAACATATATCACCTATTAAGATAAGTGAGAAATGTGTGCCACCACTGGGTCCCCCACCAACCATCAGACTGGGGGTACCTAAGTACCCTTGTGATTATGATCACTGCTCTGTTCATCTCTGTGGGACTGTTGTGTGCAGGGCTTGACTGTCTCGGTCTGTCCCATAGAAATGAATGGAGTGGTGGTCACACGGGAGCTCCAGTGTCCCAGCAGTTGGACCCCAGTGTTCATACATTCACCTAGTAGATAATGATAGGTTTGGTTAGTGTGAAAAGCCCTTTAACCCCATGTCTGGACCTCTACT
The DNA here is from genome assembly GCF_014858855.1 of Bufo gargarizans. NCBI lineage: Eukaryota > Metazoa > Chordata > Amphibia > Anura > Bufonidae > Bufo > Bufo gargarizans. The sequence goes on along the minus strand of NC_058088.1, from coordinate 80,920,606 downwards.
AATATCTTTCTTATAGTTGTACAGATTCTTGAACTCATTCCCACTTTGCCATGGTGTACTCGGCTCTTGTGCGCACACATAGCTGAAGAAATCACAGTTTTCCAAGCCTACCGCCCGGGGGACTGATCCATATTCAGCCTCCTAAGACTTCAGTGGGATTAATCAGAATCTGGGAAATATATACGCCAAATAACATCTATAAAAATGGGTAATTCCCTTTGTTCTAATGTAATTCTAGGTGGAATCTAACGTCCTGTGGCACCAGCGTTGCAAGCTCTGAATGCAGTGAGGAATTGTTCTCTTCTGTCTCTGTCGGAGACCAGGACGACTGCTATTCCCTCCTGGACGACCAGGACTTCACCTCCTTTGACCTGTTTCCGGAGGGAAGCGTCTGCAGTGATGTTTCCTCATCTATCAGCACTTACTGGGACTGGTCTGACAGCGAGTTTGAGTGGCAGGTAAGGGTTAGAGTTTGGACAGATTAAAATTTTCTTCTAATGCCGGTTGTATAGTGATGTCAAATGCATCTTGTACAAGCAGATTTACAGGGATCCTTGTACAATACTCATCACTTTTCATTATACAATTAATAAGCTTGATAATAACAATAGATCTTTCTGGCTAGTGTGACATTTTGTTAAACCATCCCTTTAAAAAAAAAAAAAAAAAAAATATATATATATATATATATATATATATATATATTTTAAGTTATTTTGTGTCTATTCACTATAGAATATTTTATATAGGTTTCATGTGCTTCTCATGTGTGACTTGTAACTATACTATGAAAAGAAATATAGTACAGAATTTACAGATTTAAAGGTGTTTTATGAGATTTGATGATCTATCCTTTGCATAGGTCATTAGTATCTCTTTGGTGGGGTCTGACACCTGGGATCCCCGCCGATCTGTTTTTTGAGAAGGCACCGGCGCTCTTGACACTGCCGCTTTCTCGCAGCTTTGCCTAGGCCATATGATGTCAAGTTCATCGGTCGCATGGAGGTGAATGAGGCCGAGCTGCCAAGCACGGCCATCGTACAATGTACGGCGCTTGGTGAGCTGAGAGAAGGCCGCCGGGATCTTGGGTGTTGGACCCCCATCAATCATATACTGATAAAAATTTCTAAAAAACCTATTTAATATTGATGGCCTTTCCTCAGGATAGGTCATCAATATCTGATCGGTGGGGTACTGACACCCCGCACCACCTGCTAAACAGCTGTGGACTCTGCCGGAACTACACAGCTCCGTTCATTGTTTAGGTGATGGAGCTACTAATTGCAGTTCGCCTCCCATCCACTTCAATGGGAGCAGCGATGCAGTTAAACCAGCGCCGTCCACTACACAATGAACAGAGCTATGTAGTTCTGAGACAGCTGATGGGTAGGGATGTGGGGTGCCAGAACCCCCTATGATCAGATATTGACAGCCTATTCTGAGGATAGGTGATAAATATCAGATTGCTTGGTGTCTGACTGCTGGGACTCTCACCCACCCTGAAGGTCGCTGAGTGCAGCAGCAGTGCACAATCCGATTCACTGCAGTCTATGGAATGGATCAATGGAACGACGTGCGCACCAATGCTCCAGTCAGTCAGGGGACCCTCTCACTGAGATCTGATATTTATTGCCTGCTTGTACCCCCTTGAACCATTTGGGTGTATATCTGTACATCATCTGTTATAAATGATATATCACATTTGTAATGGACTTGCCTCATGTGTTTAATGCCTCTCTAGTTGCCCGGAAGTGATATTGCAAGCGGCAGTGATGTGCTATCAGACGTCATTCCCAGCATCCCTAGCTCTCCTTGCCTTCCCTCCAAGAAAAAGAACAAAAACAGGAATCTGGATGAGCTCCCTTGGAGTGCCATGACCAACGATGAGCAGGTAATGTTGCTGTGCTGATGGACTGGATGAGTAGTCTGTGAAGGTGGCCATACTCTGGACTATTCATCTATTTCTAATAATGGTGGGACAGTGACAGGAGACACATTTACCTGGATAGGTGCATGTAATGAGGTGGCCACATGCACCACTGCAGTTTATTCCAATGGTCAGCAGATGATACACTAAGCTTACTGGGAACTAACCAAAGCTATTAACCCCCTCTATGCAAGACCCCAAAGTTAGTGATCTTGACCCCTCCAGTTCAGTAAACCACCAGGGAAGGTTTAATAAGAAGAAATGGTTTTTCTCCTGTCCAAACCTCATCTTATAGTCCCAAAAATATGTTACGTAACTTGTTTCACAGATGACAAACATTTCGGTCCATCCAGACCTTTTTAATGGTAAATCTGTGCCATTCTGGAACGCAGAGCATATGTTAGTAGACTTCATCACAGTTGATTTGGGCTAGATCCACACTTTTAGGATACTGGTGGCTGAACTAGCCTAGATCTATGGTATATGTGCACTCTCCTCGGCACACCTGATGTCGATTGTGTGAATAATTAAAAAGTGCGAGTAAATTGGAGGACACTCAGTTATCTGGTGTTGCATAGAACTAAACAGATGGTTGTATTAACCCCTTCAGGACCCTGCCATTTTTCACCTTCCTGCCCAGGCCATTTTTTGCAAATCTGACATGTCACTTTGTGTTGATAACTTTCAAACTTTTACTTTTCCAAGCTATTCTGAGATTCTTTTCTCGTCACATATTGTACTTCATGACAGTGGTAAATTTGAGTCAAAATATTTTATTTTTATTTATAAAAAGACCAAATTTGCCAAAAATTGTGAAAAATTAGCACATTTCAATTTCTCTTGTATAATAGTAATACCTCTAATTATAGTTATTGCTTTACATTCCCTATATGTCTACTTCATGTTTGGATCATTTTGTGAATGTCACTTTATTTTTTGGGCACACTAGAAGTTTAGAAGCAATATACAGTATACACCTTTTTGATCACTTGGTGTTGCACTTTGATGTAAGGTGACAAAAAGTTTTTGTTTAGCACAGTTTTTATAAAAAATTTGACTGTTCACCTGAGGGGTTAGATCATGTGATATTTTTTTTATAGAGCTGGTCAATATTTTTAACTTTTTTTACACTTCAACTTTTGGGGGTGTGATCCCCTTTACAATGCATCACAATACTTCTGTATTGTGATACATTGGCTGTAAGTGTAATACGCTTACAGCCTGCTTGCCTGTGAGATCCAGGGGGCTGGATCTCGCAGGCTCTCCCAGAAGGCAGACACGATGCCTAAGGAAGGCATCGGGCTGCCTTCCCTGCCATCGGGTCCCCGTCACAGCAGCAAGGGGGATCTGATGGAAGCTTTGATCCCCCGCACATGCTACGGTCAGCGCTGACCGCGGCACATGCAGCAGGGGTCTGGCTATCAGTGACTGCCAGACCCCTGTTGTGGATCGGGCGGGGGCGCCTCCTGTATGTATGTCCCTCATTGACAGTAATGTTGACTGCCTCCCACAACAGTTGAATGCTAGGGAATCCAGCAGCAACTGGCAAGGAACAAGGATGCCACCTCAACTGATTGTACTTGACCAAAGTGGCCACCCCATTTAGTGGACGTGTTCACCAGTCTTTATACCTTGATAGGTATTGTATGTTGTGCTTTATACTTGGACAAATCATTTTACATGATTTTCTTTTACCTTTTAGGTGGAATACATAGAGTACCTAAGTCGAAAGGTCAGCACAGAAATGGGACTTCGGGAACAGCTTGACATCATAAAAATCATTGATCCGACGGCGCAGATTTCCCCTACGGACAGCGAGTTTATCATTGAACTGAACTGCCTAACTGATGAAAAGCTCAAACAGGTTTGTCTGGGTGCAGATCACCTAGGCGGGATTGAAGAGGCGGAGGAGGAGTTGCTGCTAAACTTAGCATGGGCCTAGTACTGACAGAAGCAGGCCCAGAATCACTGAAATGGTCATGCCTACTATGCAGGGACATGCAGTGTTATGCGGAATAGACACTACATGCCAGTATTACATTCCAGTTACCAGACTGTACGTTTTCCATACAACTTACAATGCTCCTCTGTGTGCAAGGAGTCCATTTTCTCTTTTCAATAACGCCTGCCTCCTTTTTCTCTAACTCTCAGGTCAGAAGCTATATCAAGGAGCATAGTCCACGTCAGCGATCCACACGCGAGAACTGGAAAAGGACCAGTTACAGCACGGCTAGTACAAGTGGAGTGAGCGGAGCCAGCGTGAGCAGCAGCAGCGCCAGTATGGTCAGCACAGCCAGCAGCAGCGGCTCTAGTGGGGGCAACTCTGCCTCCAACTCGAGTGCAAACATGAGTCGAACTCACAGTGACAGCAATCTGTCTGCAAGCGCAGCAGAAAGGATTAGGGATTCAAAGGTAAATGTGTGGCTGTACATTAAATGTACACGTGTAAAGTGTATGTTCTCTTGAAAGGTATACAGTAAGTTATAGACATTACTCTTATGGTAATTTTTTAAAACGCCTCTGGTAATCTAGTATCTAATCTCATTAAACATAAGTGCTGTATGCAGTTTGATGGCTTCATACACTAGGCTACACTTTCCATTCTTTGAGTTTGGGGAAAGCAGAGGAACCAAATTCTGCTGCAGCCCTTGGCTTCCTCCCTGCCGGTGTCTGCCTCGGAATCAGATAAATGGAGAGACAGAGAAGTGATGGGACCTCTGTAAGACGTCTTGAGACAGTCTTCTTACTCCTCAAGCCTGCCTATACGTTGAGATAACAGACCCATCAAGTAATAAATGTGTAGCCGCATGCACAAGGCCGTTCATCTCAAAAGATGCGGACAGCACACCTGTGTGCTGTCCACATATGTAAGTTCATTCCGCTGCCCCCGCAAAAATTAGAACATTTCCTATTATCCGTTTTGCAAGAATAGGACTTTTCTGTAGATGGGGTGTTTTTGGCAGCTTTCTCACAGCTGGGATCCGCGATTCGCTGTGTTCATGAGGCCTTAGTAATACGTTATATCCAAGCAGTGAGTCGGATGCAAAAAATGAACTATGGGAAGCAAATGAGGCAGGTGGTCCCCTTTTAGCTTACAGTGAGCCTAACCACCTCCACTGCTAGAAGTACGCTCTTACTCGATTTTCAGTATTTTTCGCCTTTTCCCAGGCAAGTCCTCTGTGGTGTCCATCGGTTCTCAACATGGCAGAGTCTCCACCTCTACTATTGCAGGCGCTGAAAGTATTCAGTGCAGGCGCAGATCCAGGAGATTCTGTTATCTGTATCTGCTCCTATGCCGTAGAGGATGCAGCTGCCACCTTGGGAACCTTTGGTCACCACGGGGCAGATTTATTATGCCCTCACTCCAGAATTCTGGCTTCAAAAAGTTGGAAAATAGGGCTTTTATGACTTTTTGCACTTACATGTGGAAGAATTTTGTGTCTCTTTGCATTTTTACACCACAGGCTACAGTTTTCAAATGTTGGTGGGAAAGTGGTCGTGGTTTGCTATGTTAATGAGTTTCACTCCAGATTTATCATTGAGACTTATTTTTTTTTTTTTAAAGTCTCAATCTCGCTCCAGTAGGAGGGTGGAGTAGGAAAACTGGAGGAGCTGTTCTAGACAATAGTGTTAAGTTTAAAAGGGTTATCCAGGAGTTTACTACTGATGACCTGTGGGGGTACGAGATGCGGGACGCCCTCTGATCAGCTGTTTTAAGAAGGCCTTCTCCTTGCTCACCAAGCACAGCACCGTACATTTTATAGCGGCTGTGCATGGTATCGCAGCGCAGCCCCATTCACTTCAATGGGGCTGAGCTGCTCCTAGGCGGCGTGAACAATGAACGTGTTGTCACTCGGCCTAGGAAAAGCAGAGAGAAGGCCGTGGCGCAACTGCTGCCTTCTCGAACAGCTGATTGGCGGGTGTTGGACCCTCACCGATCAGATACTGATGACCTTTCCAGAGCATAGGTCATTGGTATAAAAATCTCAGGAAACCCCTTTAAGGAAAGGACACATTTATCAAACAACATGAGATATTTGATTGATGTTGCATAAAGTATGCCAACACAGACCCAAGCATACTGACGTCAAATATTCTCCTTATGATAAATCCCACCCATGTCTTGTTTAGAGGTGATGCCTATGGACACTGGGGACCTTCACAGGCAATACTAAGTCATGAATCATTTGCCATGCCATTATATAATAGTGCAGGGATGGCCAACCTGCGGCTCTCCAGCTGTTGTAAAACTACAATTCTGACCATGCCCTGCTGTAGGATGATAACTGTAGGCAGTCTAGGCATGCTGGGAGTTGTAGTTTTGCAACAGCTGGAGGGCCACAGGTTAGCCATCCCGGCAATAGTGTATGGGCTTTCTGAAATTTGTTGGGAAAGTGGACAACCCCTTTTAGTGTAACCACTAGGCAATACATGTGCTTCTAAACATTTTTGGGGTTGAATTTCCCTTTAGTACATGTTTAAGACGATAGAAGAATAAAAAGCGTTGTGCTTGTAGCTTGTAGAACGTGTGGTTTTCCTTACCTAAATGTAATGTGGTTTATTCAATTTAGAAAAGGTCAAAGCAAAGGAAACTGCAGCAGAAAGCCTTGCGGAAGAGACAGCTGAAGGAACAGAGGCAAGCGCGGAAGGAAAGACTCAGTGGCTTATTTCTAAACGAAGAAGTCCTATCTTTAAAAGTGAACGAAGAAGAGCACGAAGCCGACGTGGATGTATTGATATGACGAGGGTGAAACTTGCAGTGTTCTTCATAAGCCTTAACAAGGCTACGTTATCGGAGACCATCTCAGAACGTAGATCTCCCGCCCTCTTGTAGCACCACTAACCACTAGGAGGTTATCCTTATGAAAATTTGACATTTTTGTGTCTTTGGTGGACAAAATATCATATTTCAGCAATCACTGGTCCCTTATTTGGTGATACCGCCACATTGAAGTTAAAGTAAATTCTTCAAGTACATAAAGACAAATTTTGGTTTGAAACCAGTTCTACACGGAGAAGCCAACAAGGTTTCTCTAACCTGTCAGTAGCAGAGCCTGTGGTTCTGTGTATTTGTTAGAACACTAGTTATGCATATGTCATTCACATTTCCAAACGTGCATCCTATTCCTGACTGTAGTCCTGAATACTTGATTACAAAGTGCTAGTTATGGGTCTTCAGTATGTATTTTTGCAGGCGACCGTGCAGCATTGTCTCCTGTTTCTTAGGTCTCTTGCACACGAGCGTATATATATATTTTTTTCGTTCCGTTTTTGCGGTTTCCGTTTGGTTCCGCATACGGACCACATTCATTCCGTATATCCGTTCCGCTAAATGATAGAACTTGTCCTATTATTGTCCGCAAATAACGTTCCATCGCTCTATTCAAGTTAATGGGTCCGCAAAAAAAATACGGAATGCATACGGAACACATATGTATGTCATTCGTATTTTGCAGATCCATGCCCACTTTGCCCATGTGTTTACATACATTACAGTAATAATTACAAACATATGTTTCCGTTTGCGATCCGCAAAAAAGTATCGCGTACGGAAGCCATACGCATGTTTTTGCAGAAATACGGAACGGGAAAAAAACTGATCTGTGAAAAACGGACCGCAAAATACATATGGTCGTGTGCCAAAGGCCTTACTTGAATCTATTGCTAGAAAGTAGGCCATGGTTAAAAAACAAAACAAAAAAAAAACAATTTTTATATAAATATATATATATTCTGAAAATTGTATTATAGCTGAAAGTGCCATTACAATTTTGCCTGTCAATTTATTATGGTGAACCTGCATGATACCCTAGCAATTGTATAGAAAAATCTGGAATATGACTCAATACTATAACCTTATACTACATAGTATTTATGCAGAAACTGGCAAGTGAAAATGGCAATCTTGTATATCTATAGATCCCACTGCTGGGAGCCCCTGATGGCTTTGGGGGAATTGCTGTGCAAGTCTTCATGCACACAACTGTATCTTTCATCTGCATTTTTGCGGATAGGCTCAGCGGGGCCATGCACACATCAGTGGTTTTTGTTTTTGCAGATCCATTTTTCCATTCCACAAATGATAGAAAATGTCCTATTTTTGTCCGTCTGTTGATTGGAGTGAGAAAAATATGAAATGCACACAAACTATCCGTATTTTGCGGATTTGTTGTTTGAGGACCATAATATGGACACGTACCTAACCTTTCAACGCATTTTGCATTAATCAGTAGTACAGCATCTGTACATAAGGAGTAATATGGTCATTATATGGCTTGTATCTGGCATTTTTAGCAGATTTCTCCCCTGTATGTTAGATTATTAGTTTGCGGTTCTCCCAGATATGGTAGCAGAGACTAGCTTCCACCCACTGCACACAGAAAATGCAGTGGAATCTGCTTCCTAACTTTCTCTGGTTCAAAAGCAACCCCAAGACTGTGAAGGACATTACAGAGAAGTACTGAGCTGTATGTATGCGAATGAAGCACTTGGGCTAAGACAGAAATGTTGATTTGGTTCCGTCTCTCTGAGCTCCTGCTCACTCCTTTCCCCTCACTTCACCATAGACTTGTATGGACTGATGTCAATTTCAATGAGAAAAGCATTCAGCAGGGGGGAAGTGAGGTAAACAGCTGATAACAGGAGAACTAGACCTTTCTCTCTGATGAGATATATTACAAAGTTTCTTATGGTTGCTTGTACTATTGATATATGCAAAGTCGTGTAAAAAGTTAGTGACCATATTATGTTTATTTTCAGTACATCATGGTAAACACTATGGGGTTCACCTAGACAGAGGACAACCAACATTGAAATCTACTCCCATGTTCTCTGTTATTCAGACTACAACTTTGTAGTCTCCACTAGAATTGCCACCCTAACCATTTTTTTCCTAACTTCTCAATTCTTTGTGATTTTTATTTATTTATTTTTCCCCCTTCAACCACTCTGATGGCTACGTGTCTACTTCAGACCTGAGAAGAACACTGTAACTCTCTCCGCGGCTAACCGCACCCGGTGATGAGATGAAAGCTTCTACCAACCTGCTTGTACTTGTACATGTGTATATGCCAATATTTCTGCACTCCATCTTTGTACAACCTGCTGGTGATTAAAAGGGCCTGTGGCACTGTTACTGTATCATTACTGTGTATATTCTGCTACTTAAGAAATATGTGGAATTCGCTGTTATCATAAGCATTAAAGGGTTTTCCAGGATTTTAATATTGATAACCTATCCTGAGCATAGGTAATATCAGATCAGTGGCGGTCTGGTGAGATGGCTGCACTTTGTGCTGGCGCTGCTTTCCCTTCATTGTTTACCTGTTCGCCGTCGCAGCGGTGCACAGGTGTTATTACAAGCCATAGAAAACATAGAATGTGTCGACGGATAAGAACCATTTGGCCCATCTAGCCGTCCCACTCAAGTGTATAGGAGCGAGCTGTCCCACAGAAGTGAATGGGATGTCTTGTAATTACACTGCTCCCTGCTGTGATGTCGATGGCGAGCAGGTAAAGCAGCACTGGCACGAGTGCAACTAGTGCAGCCTTCTCTTCAAACAGCTGATTGGCAGGGGTGCCGAGTTTCGGACCCCCCGCTAATGTCATATTCATAACCTATCCTGAGGATAGGTCATCAATATTAAAATCCTGAAACCCCCATTTAAGCACTTTTTCTTGCTACAGTGCTAGGTTGTCAGAACTTGGCTTTGCTTAAAATTGCATAGATTGTCAGAAGTCGTTTTGGTGGGTTTTCTACTAAATTGTGTCCATCAAAAATAAGTATATATTTTTTTTCTCTTGCTTAAAAATGAGACTGTCATCGTAAACCGTACCTTGGCATGAGCTACTGTGCACATATATAAAACATACATGTATGACAAATGGCACCAGCATTTTTTATTTTTTTTTCTCTTTTCATTAAGTGACAGGTTTTACAGCATTAGAAAGTGACTCTGCCTTTATGGGGAAAACTTTATGATGAGAGAGTCCTGGCTAGAAAATGAAAACCGTTATTTTTTAGCTTACTATGGGCAACTACGGTATCATATCCAAATAGTCTGAGATCCATATTGCCCGGGGCAACCATTAATTTAATTTAATTGGAAAAATGAAATGTCGACAATGTACTTTAACGGCATCAATGACCTTTTTTTTCACAAAGACAGTTCTGACAAGGATAAGGCTACTTTCACATTTGCGGCACAACTCTCCGTCAGACTGTATCGGCATAGAATGCCGGCAATCAGCCGGACAAACCGTTGCATGCAGCAGCAGTTGTTGTCTGGCTGAATCCTGGCATAGTTTCCGGGTAGCAACCGGATCTTCTCCGGAACCCATTAGTCAATGGGGCTGGCGGGCATTCCGGCAATGCCGGTCCAGAGAACTCTAGTAGGCTGTTCTCTGCTGCAGAACTGTGCCGCAAATGTGAAACTAGCCTAACTTAGGCTACCTGCACATGTGGCGGAAAAAACGCATCGTAATACAGGACCAGCAAAGTGGATGAGATTTGATAAATCTCATGTACACTTTGCTTTTTAATTGTAAATTGACCTGCCATGTGAATTTTGAAATCCGCAGCATACCAATTGTTTGTGTGATTCCGCACCTTTTAGGTATAGTGGTTTTCCCCAAAAACTTCTTCAATTGGGTTGTCAACATAAACAGAAAATCTCCACCAAGATCAGCAACCAAAAATACATAAAGATTTAAAAAATGCTCCAAAATTTCAATAAATATTGTGTATTTATATGTGGTTTTGGTCTGGATTTTCTGCATACAAATCTGCACCGTGTGCATGTACCCTAAGGGTACGGAATCTGCATCAGATTTTTTATTTTTTTTTATCATCATTCTTGCCTATTTTTTTTTAATGGAAATTCGGGAGGCGGAATGTGTGTCAAAAATGGACAGAACACTTAAAAACCGCAAGTAGAAAACACAATTTTATTTATTTTTTTAACATGCGGATTCCCTGCTATTGAAATCACTGGGGAACTTCTGTGTGGGTCTTTTGTGTGAAATCCACACCAAAAATCCTGAGGCCTAGTTCACACATCAGTGTTCGGTCAGTGATTTCAATCAGTGATGTTAGCCAAAACCAGGATTGGGGCCTCCACAGACATAAGTTATAAGGCCTCAGGCACACGACCGCATTTTTTTCAGTGTCCATTCAATTTTTGTTTCCAGATAGGATGTGGACTCATTTCAATGGGTCTGCAAAAAAACGAAGGACAGCACACCGTGTGCTGTCCGCATCAGTATGTCCATTCCGTTGCTCCGCCCAAAAAATAGTGCATGTCCTATTTTTATTTTTTTTCTAGATTGTGGACAAGGATAGGCATTATTACAATGGATCCACAAAAAAAAACGGATGCCATACGGAACGTCATCATTTTTATTTATTTTTTAGCGGACACATACGGTCGTGTGCATGAGGCCTAAGGTAAAGATCTGCACCTGTTCTGTGTTTAGACCCACACCTGGTTCTGGCTCGCAATCACCGATCAAACACTGTGTGAATAAGGCCTAAGACACACTTCTCCGGCTCTAGATCTATGGCCCCCGTTCCTAGTGGACAGGATACATGTCTGTGTATTTATACGGCTTTACGTTCTGGCAGTGCTAATGACCTGTCGGCTAAATATGACTCCAGTTGATATGGGGAAGAAAAATGGCTGCCTGTAAATATTCCTGGGGCTCGTGGCTGCTGTAATTGATAATCATTCACTTTGCAATTCTTATAATAAATTAATTTAAAATGATAGATAAAGGATGTTTATATGTACAGACGCTGGATATCCTGTTCAGACTGTGGGTATCGCTCAGACAGATATAGATTTTATTTTATTTTTTGCTTGGAAACAATTGTGCATCCATTTTGTCTGTGGTCATGAAAATACAATATATGTTGTAGCCGCAATTCTGTATCTTTCTGGAATTTTTCTGTGTACACAATCTGAATGCACTTCCATTGATATTGTTTCAGTAGGTTATGGTTTCTGATCATTTAGTTTACGGCGATCTTTCAGTAGAAGAATAAAATTGCAGCTTAATAAATACTGTTTTTCAAAAATCATTCATTGAATCTGTGTTTTTTCCTTATCTGCATGATGCAAGTTATCCCTCAAATGGCATTTATCATCTATCCACAGGATAAGCAATACATGTTGGATCGTTGGGGGTCCGACCGCTGTGACCTCCTTGGTTTCCCCCCGTTTGAATAGAGCTGTAGTGTTCATGCTGGTCCAGTGCTCCATTCAGTTCTATGGTACAGGTGGAGTGTTGTCTGCATCAGTCCCATAGAAGTGAATGGAGCACTGACCCGACATTCACGACCGCTCCATTCAAACAGTTCCAACAGTCTGGACCCGCAGCACTTCGACATTAATCACATATCTGGTGGATGTGTTATAAATGCTGGTTGTAGGTTAACTCTTTTAAGGTTTGCTACAAATGAATGTGGGATCGGTCCATTTGTGTGCTGACGAGAAGGTTCATACATTTTGGACAATTATTGTCACGATTTACTCATTTCCAAGCAATGGCGGTAATTGCCGAGAATGAATGTAAGAAAAGGTCTACGGTCTGGGTGTTGCACCCTTGTTCACTCACTGGAATGGAACAAGGGTGCAAAATCTAAAAACGGCTGCGTGATACACATGGCCAGCAGTACGTGTGCGTGAGGCCTAATACGCCACCAGCAAAGTGTATGAGATTAGACAAATCTTGTGGATGCTTAGCTTTTTTTTTTTCTTAGGCCTCATGCACACGACCATTCCGTTTTTTTTGCGGTCCGCGGATCTGCAAAAAAACAGAAGCCGCGCGTGTGTGTTCTGCAATTTGCGGACCAGATCTTTTGCGGCCCCATTGAAGTGAATGGGTCCGCATCCGAGCCGCCAAAACTGTGGCTCTGATGCGGATCAGAACTACAGTCATTTCAGAATACTGCAGCATGTTAATTGTGGGTTTCTTGTGTGGATTTTACTGTTTTCAATGGAAGGGGGAGATCTGTGGAAAATCCACACCAAAAACATGATAAATAGTGCGGATTTGGGGCAGATTTTCTGTGCACACACCTGCACCTTATGCAGGTACCTTTAAGCCACCTGCACATGACTGCGGGTGAATGCACATAAGATGCTCATGAAATTGTGTGGATTTATTTGTGTTTCTCCAGCATATCCGCAATGTCTAACAGCGTTTTTTGGTGCAAATTTGATGCGGTTTTGCCGCAGATCTCGCCTACCATTGAAAAGGGTGAAATCCACAGCTAAAACCGCAAACATAATTGACATAATGCAGATTTTGAAATACACAAATAGATGCAACACGGACATGACATTGATGTCATGCGTTATATTTATGCGGATCCGTGTTTTTTTTGGACTGCAAAATACATACAGTCGTGTGCATGAGCATTTAGTTAATCCCAGTTGAGGCTCCCAAGTGCCAGCACTGAACTGTGATATAGTGATTTCATTATAGAATAATGGACCATTTTGCAATATTCTGTACATGGCGCAATCTCATGATTGCAAGTGGTGGTCCATTTGGGGACCTAACAAAAAGTAAAAAAATTTAAATATTTGCACACTCAAGAGAATGCCAAGAGTGTGCAAAGCAGTAATCAAAGCTACTTTGAAGAACTTTGGCTACTTTGAAGAACCTAGAATATGACATATTTCAGTTGTTTCACACTTTTTTGCTATGTATATAATTCCACATGTGTTAATTCGTAGTTTTGATGCCTTCAGTGTGAATCTACAATTTTCATAGTCATAAAAATAAAGAAAACTCTTTGAATGAGAAGGTGTGTCCAAACTTTTGGTCTGTACTGTATACCCCTCTTTCCCCAAAATAAAAAATAAACAATAAAAATAAATGACATAATGGACATAGCTGAATACGAAAACACCCATACTAGTAATGCCCTAGTAAATATGCCTGTTTGACTGATATTAGGGATGAAATCCCAGGGCCAGCAACACTGCAGCAGGGTGTTTTTCCTAGCAACCAGGAGGATGACCGCTGCAGGAAGGATGGGAAAAGGAGTGCAGCAAAGGTTAGACAGATGCTGGTGCTAGGGGACTCTATTAGGAGGACAGACAGGGTCACCTGTCGCCGAGACCGTGAATGCCGAACGGTGTGTTGTCTGCCGGATGCTCGGGTTCGGCATATTGCGGATCGGATTGACAAATTGCTGGGTGGGGCTGGGGAAGACCGGCGGTCATGGTACACATTGGCACCAATGACAAAGCCAATGGGAGATGGAAGGTCCTTAAAAATAATTTTAGGGAACTAGGAGAGAAGCTCAAGTCCAGGACCTCCAAGATAGTGTTTTCAGAAATGCTACCGGTGCCACAAGCGTCACCAAAGAGACAACGGGAACTTAGAGAGTTAAATAAGTGGCTCAAAAGCTGGTGCAGGAAGGAAGCGTTTGGGTTCATGGAGAACTGGGCCGACTTCTCGGTCGGTTACAGGCTCTACAGTAGGGATGGGCTGCACCCTAATGAGGAGGGTGTGCAACAGACGGGGTGCTACCAGGGGTCCCTTAAAGTGAAAGAGTTTTGTCGTGATGCAGTTGCATTTCAGCAACGGGGAACGGAGTCCCCCTAAGTAGATGTTGTTGGTGATAGGTGGTACCCAGGCGTAGGAATGCCAGAGTGGGGCAAGGGTAGCCTATAATGTCCCTTTAGGTGTTGTGGCTGTTCACGTGTCACAGTGCTCCTACCTGGATATCCTGGAATCCCAGGCATTGTCGTTCCGAAGCAGTGCAAACAGGGGGAATAGTTGAGGGATTTGAAGAAATTATTGAGTCCAGATTTTGTATTAACGTTGAAAACAGCTTTACTTGAATAAACTTGCATCAGAGAACAATTTTCCAACTTTATCTTGGTCACCAGCAAGCTTTGGCATAAGTTTTTGCAGGCAAACACATATGTCTCTGCTACATCGGAACCTCTTTAGCTCTGCTGTGCTGTCAGATTAAATAGAAACTGTTCCTTTCTGTGTATTTAGCTTGATAGTCTGACTCTGTCTTTATCTTGATCTGTATCTTTATCAATATCCAGGGAACTTCTCCTCCTGGCTTCTGAAGCTTGCAGCTTGGGCCTCTATGCCCAGCAGAGCTGAAAGTGTGCTCTCTTGGCTTGCACACACTCTTCCCTTTGCAGGAGGTACTCTAAACTAAACTCTAACTAGCTGAACTCCTCCCTCTCTAGTGAGGGGGCTAGAATCGACAGAAGGTTCCATCCTAGGCAAACTAGCTCTGCCAAGATTGCCGCCATCTGCTGGTGAACCAGGCACCTTACACTTTAACAATTGCAAAATCAGAAATATAGATTCACATTATGCAGGACATGGCAATAAATACACAGGATGACATTGTACAAGCATACGCAGATAGAAGCAGGGCGTAAGAATGGTAATGCCACTCGGGGGCGTTACAGGTTCAACTGCCCTGGGGGAAAAAATGGTTAGATGGCTCGAGGAGCTTTTAAACTAGGATCTGGGCGGAGGGTGGGGGGGGGGGAGTCATACTAATAAGGGGGTGGATAATGTAGATAAAGAGTGGGATATAGGAGTGGACAGTGGGGATTTAGTGGGGGCTGGGGTTAGTGAGGAAAGTAGGGAGAAGACTGGGCAGAACTATACACCGATAAAAAAATAGAACTGCTGGTAAGAAGAACCTGTTACATACAAACATAAACCAAGGTAACCCAAAAATCCCAGATATTCACTTTACAGGTAATAGAAATTTAAAATGTATTTTCACAAATGCCCGAAGTGTAGCTAGTCAATAGAAAAGGCTGTGATGTGTGCCTGTATGTGAGAAGTGATCTGAAGACAAGTGTGAAAGAGGCAATTGTGGGTGAGGATGTGGAAACCTTATTGGTGGAAGTTCAAAGGGATATAAATAGTGTTGATCGAGCACCAGAGTGCTCGGGTGCTCGAGTAGAACACCCCGGGATGCACAATGGAAGTCAATGGGAAAACCCGAGCATTAAACCAGAAACCCCCCAGCTCTGAAGAGAGGAAGGGTGTCTGTTTCACAGGAAAAGGTCAGAAATTGATGGAAACACCACTGAACTGGTTCGGGAACAGCATGGGGAGGATGTCTGGATGTATCTTGGACTCCCAGGTCACTGCTGGGAACGATCTTGTCCGAGTAGTACGCCACTTTTACAGACTGACAAAAATCCGCACAAAACCGATGATAAAATAGATTTTAGAGGACAAATTGTTAGGAAACATTCTGTAACGACCCAGAGTATGTCACTGAACTCTGTCTCCCTGCTACCATATGTTAGGTGTGTATGTATTATCATCTTGTGTAATCTAACACTGCATTCTCCTTTATGTGCATTTTCTATGCCTGTTTCATATAATTGCTGTGATCTCCATTTACACTAGCAGGTGGCAGCAATGTGTTTAGCATAGCTGGATTGGAATAGTACATTCCAATCTAGCTTTCCCCCCTCTTTGAGGAGGTATGGAATGTTCCCACTTCCTGCCTCATGGGGAGGAAAGAAAGTTCTAGTTAGTGTACCAGCCACCCCGGCTAGGGGAAGGCTGTGTTAGTAGGAGCTCCCAGAAACAGGGATCCCAAGACAGGATCGAGCCTCGGCTGAGGCAAAGATCACTCTTCCTAGCCTGAGTCATCAGCCTCAGCTGGTTGACAAGAAAAGCAGCCACCTCCAGCCTCCAGGAAGAAGCATCCCCTGTTACCCAAGCTGTGAGTACATACCCAGAGTCCAGGAGAAGCCAAATTCCTCCTCAGCTAGTCAGGCCCATACTAAGCAGAAGACAGACAGAGCAGAAGATAGATACCTGCCAGATTCTCCAGGCACATAGTATAGAAGCAGAAGAGATACTGATCCCTGCCATACATTGCCTATGCCTGCTGGGACCCAAGACTATTGCTGTAACTTGTACGGATTTCTGCTGCTATTAAGTAAAGACAAGTTGGATCATATTACCTGTTTGGATCTCATTTACTGCTATCAAAGTTCCTCAATTACTCCTATTAACAACACTAAATTTATTGCAAGTGAGCCAGGATCCAGGAGTCCAGCCGTACCCAGGTAGGAGACACAGTTGACACTACATAGAGACATTATCCCCCTCTGGCATTCCTCACCTGGTACGTGAGCAATAACACCTTAAAGGGCCCTGAGACTATAACCTGCGCACATTGCAATTGGCGTCACAAACTAAAAACTAAAAATTTAGCGCCAGTGTGCATTAGTCCCAATCCGGCTTACTGCAATTCTTTCCTGTATATTTACTTGTATATAAAGTGCAAGTGCTGCCAAAAATTACAAGGAAGAGGCACTCCAATACAACCTGTATATCACATAAAGGAGGGCATCATTCACATTGTGGTACGATTGTTCAGGTAGTGGGACCCCTACACTCATAAAGCCTATGCACTAAGTGAAAGGGCTGCCAAAAATTTCAAGGAACCGACACTCCAATACACCCTTTATTACACATAAAGGAGGTCCTCATACACACCCTTGAAAAATTATGATTGATGGCCTGCTGGTGACCCTCAAAAACATTAGGAGCGAGGGCCTGCTGCTAAGCTGACCATCGAAAACAGCAGTGAGTGCTTGCTGCTGAGCTGACCATCGAAAAAATTATGGTTGAGGGTCTGCTGGTGAGCTGACCATCTAAAACAGTGGTTCTCATCCTTTCTAAAGCCGTGACCCCTTAATACAGTTCCTCATGTTGTGGTGACCCCCAACCATTACATTTTTTTCCTTGCTACGTCATAACAAATTTTGCTACTGTTATGAATTGTAATGTAAATATCTGATATGTCCCCCCAATCATCATGTGCCAGTATAAAGTCATCGTCCCCCAATCATCATCATGTGCCAGTATAAAGCCCCCCCGCCCATCATCATCATGTGCCAGTATAAAGTCGTCCCCCCCATCATCATCATGTGCCAGTATTAAGTCCCCCCATCATCATCATGTGCCAGTATTAAGTCCCCGTCCCCCCATCATCATCATGTGCCAGTACTAAGTCCCCCCATCATCATCATGTGCCAGTATTAAGTCCCCCCCCATCATCATCATCATGTGCCAGCCAGTATTAAGTGCCCCCCAATTATCATCATGTGCCAGCCAGTATTAAGTCCCCCCCATCATCATCATCATCATGTGCCAGTATTGTAATAAAATAAAAAAAAAACACTTATACTTACCTCAGTGTCAGCGATGCGATGCAGGCCTCTTCTGGCCTGTGTCCCGCGCTGTAAGGCTCAGGCGGCGTGATGACGTCATCGCGCCGCCTGCGCTGGCCTCTGATAGGCTGCCGGCCTAGTGCTCCGGCAGCCTATCAGAGGAAGGGGAGGGGACACACCTCTCCCTCCCCTGCACCGCCGCAGCACAGGCAGATTACAAGGGAGATGAGCGCAATGGAAGCGCCCATCTCCCTGTGCTTGACTGCGGCGGCGGTGGCTCACTTGGGGGGCGGGAACGGGGGCATAATAGGAAGCCTCAGGCGACCCCCGGAACCGCTGATCTAAAACATTAGGAGTGAGGGCAGCCTAATAAGCATGTTGATATGATGGAGGAGGAGGACGAGAAAAGGAAGGTTGAACCATATACCCTTTTTTGTGGTGGAAGGGGTGCATGGGAATGCAGTGTATTCAATACACCATAAAAGCCACATTTAAAGTGCCTTTATGTTCAGCCGCTTTCCTCTGGTGGAGTAGAGAATTCAGGGGCAATCCCGGCCTTGTTCATTTTGATAAGAGTCAACCATTTTCAGTTGACAGGCGGATACGCTTATCAGTTATTATGCCCCCAGCAGCACTAAATACCCGCTCTGAGAAAACGCTGGCGTCAGGGCAGGCCAGCACCTCCAAGGCATAGAGCGCCAGTTCGTACCACGTGTCCAGCTTGGACACCCAATAGTTGTAAGGCACAGATTTTTTTTCTCAGTATTAAAACGCAAGAAAAACTATACATATGTGGTATTGCTGGATTCGTACTGACCTGGAGAATGAAGAGCACAAGTCTGTTTTACCGCATAATGAAGGCCGTAAACCCCCCGTAAAACTGTTGCAGAATTGCACTTTTTTTTTATCCAATTCAACCCCATTTGGATTTTTTTTTCCACTTCCCACTACATCCTATGTAATATTAAATAGTGGCATTAATAAGTACAACTTGTCCCACAAAAAAATAAGCCCTTGTAAGTAGTGTTGAGCAAACTTGTGTTTGGGGTTGGGGTTATCGAAGTATCCCGTTATGGATTCTGCTACCACAGACCATAACGGAATTTAGAATCCATAACGCGATTCTTTTCGATAACCCCAACCCGAACTTTAGACGCCGAACTTAAAACACAAGTTTGCTCAACACTACTCGTAAGGCTATGTGAACAGAACATTTTAAAAGTTATGGTTCTGGGAAGGCAGGAAGCGATAAAAGAATATGTAAAAATGGAAAATTGCCACGTGTGGAAAGGGTTAACAAAAGCTGATTGCAATGCATCTTGGGAGATATAGGTGCTTGATTATCTAATGTTAGGAGCTGCAGTTGCTGCCTTCAGAAAGGGAAGACAAGTCCTTCAGTCCAGATAACGTGAGTAATAAGAGAAAAAAGGTGGAAATTACCCTGGACTGATATAGTTAAAATAACTGTGTGCATTGTGCCAGATATTTTAAACTTTTTATTAAATTAGTGAGAAAATCCTTTTAGAGTAAAACTGGGTGTCCACAAGAGGGCGATCTAGTACAGCTCTACAGAAGTGAAGCCTTCTCAGCAAAAAGGTATAATTTAGGCCCTTTTCACACGGGCGAGAATTCCGCGCGGGTGCAATGCGTGAGGTGAACACATTGCACCCGCACTGAATCCAGACCTATTCACTTCAATGGGACTGTTCAGATGAGCGGTGATTTTGACGCATCGCTTGTGCGTTGCGTGAAAATCGCAGCATGTTCTATATTCTGCGTTTTTCACGCAACGCAGGCCCCATAGAAATGAATAGGACTGCGTGAAAATTGCAAGCATCCGCAAGCAAGTGCGGATGTGGTGCAATTTTCACGCACGGTTGCTAGGAGATGATGTAAGTAAATTGATAAAAGTCAACTTACTGTATTATTTTCCCTTATAACATGGTTATAAGGGAAAATAATAGCATTCTTAATACAGAATGCTTACTAAAATGTGGCTTTAGGGGTTAAAATAAATAAATAAATGAACTCACTTCATCCTCTTGTTCGCGCAGCCGGCATCGTCTTCTTTCTTCTTCTTCTTTGGGGACCTGCAAAAGGACCTTTGATGACGTAATCTCAGCAGGGCCTGCGCTGATGTCACCGCACTCACCACGTGGTGAGCTCAATTACGTCATCAAAGGTCATGAAAGAAGAAGAAAGAAGATGATGCTGGCTGCGCGAACAGAGATGAGGTGAGTTATATTTATTTTTAACCCCTCAAGCCACATTTTAGTAAGCATTCTGTATTAAGAATGCTATTATTTTCTTGTATAACCATGTTATAAGGGAAAATAACAAAATTAATAGAACACCTAACCCAAACATGAACTTCAGTGAAGAAGTCCGGGTTCGGGTCTGGGTACCACATTCAGTTTTTTTTTCACGCACGTGCAAAACGCATTGCACTCGCGTGGAAAAAACTGAACATCGGAAAAACTGACTGCAATTGCGTGCCCACTCGCACGGCTTTCCAACAATGCAAACGCGGCGCATCCGGAGCAAATCCGCGACGCCCTTGTCAAAGAGGCCTTAAAGATATGCACCTATTCTGTGTTTTTGCCCCGCATCTGGTTTTGGCTCAATCACTGATGGAAATAACTTAGAAGAAGAGACCGGCACTCACTTAATCTTCTGCAAATTAAATCCTTTTATTCGTCACATATAAGGTGCAATTTTCTGTGACGAGCGTTTCGGCTTCAATACGAGCCTTTCTCAAACAGATATGGCCATGGCCATATCTGTTTGAGAAAGGCTCGTATTGGAGCCGAAACGCGCATCACAGAAAATTGCACCTTATATGTGACGAATAAAAGGATTTAATTTGCAGAAGATTAAGTGAGTGCCGGTCTCTTCTTCTAATATATGTGGGATTGTGATCTCGGACACGTGCACCACGCATCTTGAACAGAGTGCCAGCTGACCACTACCTGATTGAAGGAAATAACTGACCAAATAACTGAAGTTGCGGCTCCCATTCACTTCAATGGGGCCGAAAAAGAAGTGGACAGCACTCCGTGTGCTGTCTGCATCGTTTGCTCCGTTCCGTGGCCCCGCTAAAAAAATATAGCATGTCCTATTCTTGTCCGTTTTGCGGACAACAATAGGCATTTCTACAATGTGCCGCCCGTTCCGTTCCGGAAATTGCGGAAGGCACACGGGTTGCTTCCGTTTTTTGCAGATCCGCGGTTTGCGGACCGCAAAAAACGGAACAGTCGTGTGTATGAGGCCTAAGCCTGTAACTGTATCATACCAGTCACCGTTCAGTTACTTCACCTGCCGGAGTGTCCCAAACCCTCCACATGGCCAGTGATCATGCTACTGTATTTGGGACTCTTCACAGACTTCAGACATCAGTCCATGGTTAATGGTCTCCTGATGCTTCTGCGTTGGGTTCTTAGTAATGGGACTACACTTCCAATTAAAGTGATCGTTCAATAACATAATTAGGGACAATTATACTATAGCAATATAAGTAGTATGCAGTGTTAGACATTTCATAAGATGTACACAAAGAGATTTCATGGGGAGTATATATATATAATAATATATATTTCTGCCAACTGGGATGTGTGAGGGCTCATTTTTGTGACTGTGAGCTCTAGGTTTTATTGGTATCATTTTAGGGAACACACAGATTTTTTTAAATTACATTTTGGAGAAGGTGAGTTAACAAAAAAAAAACTGCAATTCTGGCATTGGAATTTTTTAATGGCTTTTACCATGCACTTATTTTTGTTTTGTTTTTTAATATGATAAATGAAATAAAATTTATTTTTAAGTCTATTAGGGGACTTGAACCTGTAATTGTCCGATCGCTTGCAATTTTACTGGCACTGTAATACGCAGGGTGCATAGGCGTAATAGGTAACGCAGCAAGTCTAGATCTCCCAGAATGCATTCACCACCACTCTGCAGAGACACTGATGCAATGAATCTGTTGTTCTGCTCCTATAATGCAGATGTGAACAGAGCCTGAAGCAATGTATTTACAATATTTTTAGATTTTATTTTGATAATATTTATACTTGTATCTATTCCCTTAAAGGGGTTATGCCATGATTTCATTAATCAGACATCATATAGTACATGACAATCTCTAACAAAGCTAGAACCAGCCTTGTACCTCACATGGATCCAGAGATCTTCCCGTTCATTGCTCTAATTGCGCTGCTAGATTATTGTAAGCTGACGCTCTCTCCCTGTAAGGCCTAGTTCACACGAACGTATGGCTTTTATAGTTTTTTGCGGTCCGTTTTTCACGGATCCTTTGTTCTGATTTTTGTTTCCATTGTGTTTCCTTTCCGTTTTTCCGTTCCGTTATGCCGTATACAGTAATTACATGCTGTTTGAAGACGACTCTCCATACAGCATTCAAACAAAGTTTTGAGTGAATCGTCTTCAGATCTTGGACCCGAAGGTCGATTCGCTCAACACAAATGATAATGATGACCTAACCCCTTTAAAGTAACATTTAATGGTGGTGCAACCCCTTTAACACGTAGGATAAACCGTAAAGCACAGGTAATGTAAAAAATGGATCTAATCCCTACGCAGCATCTAGGTCATTAAACTTTTTTGCTAAACTAAATATCTAAACGCTGATTTAGGGTACTTTCACAATAGCGGCAGGCTGTTCACCCTGTCGGATCCGTCCTATTTCGCTGTGCCGCCGGACTGCCCCTCCGTCCCTATTGACTATAATGGTGCGCGGTGAGAGACTGCCGGACTAAAAAGTCAGACATGCAGTACTGCGCCGAAGCGGCAGTCCGGCGGCACGGCGAAATAGCGGCAGGACGGATCCGACAGGGTGAACAGCCTGTCGGATGCGTCCTGCCGCTAGTGTGAAAGTAGCCTTAGTGTCTAATCCAATAACAGCGCATCCCTACATAAAAGTAGCAGTGATGTTCCATAAAGTCCCGAAAGTGTCGATAAAAGTATATTGCGCTTAATAATGTTCCTAATCAAAGAAAGTCAAGGCAAATATCTCTCCATTTACAGGCAGATAAAGAGCCCAGTCTGTGAGCCATCATCCTATTGAAATCAATCTATTTTTTTTCCAACTACACTGCATTAGCCATAATTTATCTGGGATGCATTATTTCATTTATATATTTGCACAGCGATCCCGCAAGATAAAAAAGTGCCAAAGTGTTTACAAGGAGGACATCATTCTCTTTTAATTGCTCGCACATTTCCTGTATTCTCAAATGGTTAGAACTAATAATAGAGATGATGCTCGTTGAATAAACGCATTAGCTTGGAAATTTCAAGCCTCAAACTGTTTTTGAAGAGGGAGATAGTTTCTAAATGAGCCTGGTAACATTGATTCGTGATTAATCACGGTACTTAGTGACTCATCTATGACCAGGGTGCAACAAAAATGCCATGTTTGCTTAGCGGCATTAACACCATTTATCTCCAGTGCCTTCTCAAAATTGCCTTGTTGTCAATGTGAAGGCTGGGACATGTCTAAACAATCCCGGCATGAAAAGACTGATTATCTTAGGGATAGATTTGTGTTCATACATCACAAGGCATCTGATGCTACTATTAATGACTTTAATCAACAGAGCCTACTCATATGAGTTATCTGTGAAATGACCATTCAGTCTCCATCCTACTAATGGAGGTGTGTGTGCTTCATCAGCTCACTAAAGATCTCCGATAATCCCAGCAGCTGGACCTAACATACATTTTGTCCTCAAGTTTTTTTTTTTCGTTTTTTTTTTTTAATCGTCTCGAAAAGTCACTCTTCACATTAGCTTCATCATCCACTTAGAGTGGAGCCATGTTAACCATGACAGATCCGTTTTTTGATCTCAACGAATCTGGGTGGAACCAATTAGAATGGGTCTGTCAGGTTCCTGTATTTATGGCGGCAAGGATAGCACTTCAGACTATAATATCCTTGGTCAGTACCCTCGATCAAAAGGGGAAAACAGTAGTATGAACAGAGCAATGTAAGGGGGAAGGGGGGGGGGGGTTAAAGGGAGTAGCCCATATGGGACATTGATGGCATATTGCTAGGAGACTCACTCCTATCTCCAGAACGGGCCCCAGAGCGGCATCCTTTCCGTTCATCGCTATGGGAGTTCTGAAAATAGCCAAGCCAGCCGGCTTCGCTGTTTTTGGAAGTCCCATAGCGGTAAATGGAGAGCGCACTGTGCAAGCGCAGGCACAGTTCCATTTACCGCTATGGGACTGCTGAAAAAAGCCAAACCGTCAGTGAACCGAGGGTGGCCACGCATGTGCGGATGCTCTCTGTTCGCTTCAAGGGCCATGTTCTACAGATAGGAGCGGGTCCCACAGGTGGGCCCTACACCTACCTGACATTAACATAGTAACATAGCTTATAAGGCTGAAAAAAGACATTTGTCCATCCAGTTCAACCTGTCATCCTGCAAGTTGATCCAGAGGAAGGCAAAAAACCCTGTGAAGTAGAAGCCAATTTTACGCATTTTAGGGGAAAAAATTATTTCCCGACTCCAATCAGGCAATCAGAATAATTCCCTGGATCAACGACCCCTCTCTAGTAGCTATAGCCTGTAATATTATTACGCTCCAGAAATACATCCAGGCCCCTCTTGAACTCTTTTAGTGAACTCGCCATCACCACCTTCTCAGGCAGAGAGTTCCATAGTCTCGCTGCTCTTACCGCAAAGAATCCTCTTCTATGTTTGTGTACGAAGAGGATGTCCCCTCGTCACAGTCCTGGGGATAAATAGATGATGGGAGAGATCTCTGTACTGACCCCTGATATATTTATACATAGTTAAAATCCTAGTTATATACACTTACAAATATATCTTCTCAAGGGTAGTTTTCCGGGGCTCAATAACGAAGAAAAACACTTTCGTTTTGTCCCCATTCATCGTCAATGGGGGCAAAACTGAACTGAACAGAACTGAATGCTCCAAAATGAATTCCATTCCATTGCGTTCTCATACCAGAGAGCAAATCGCAACATGACCCACAATGTAAGTCAATGGGGACGGATCTGTTTTCTCTTCCACAATAGAAAACGGATCCGTCCTACATTGACTTTCAATGGCGTTCATGACGGATCCGTCTTGGTTATGTTAAAGATAATACATCCAGATCCGTTCATAACAGCTGCAGACGGTTGTATTATTAGTAACAGAAGCGTTTTTTGCTGAACCCTGCCGGATCCAGCAAAAACGCTAGTGTGAAAGTGGCCTAAGCCGATCTGCCTGGTTCCTTGCTATTGGTAGCTACGCCCCCTCCTGTCCTGCTCTCACCACGCCCCCCCTTTCCTGCTCTCACCACGCCCCCTCTTGTCCTGCTCTCACCACGCCTCCTCCTGTCCTGTTCTCACTACGCCCCCTGCTGTCCTGCTCTCACCATGCCCCCTCCTGTCCTGTTTTCACCATGCCCCCTCCTGTCCTGCTCTCACCACGCCCCCTCCTGTCCTGCTCTAACCATGCCCCCTTATGTCCTGCTCTCACCATGCCCCCTCCTGTCCTGTTCTCACCATGCCCACTCCTGTCCTGCTCTCACCACGCCCCCTCCTGTCCTGCTCTCACCACGCCCCCTCCTGTCCTGCTTTCACCACGCCCCCTCTTGTCCTGCTCTCACCACGCCCCCTCCTGTCCTGTTCTCACCATGCCCACTCCTGTCCTGCTCTCACCACGCCCCCTCTTGTCCTGCTCTCACCACGCCCCCTCCTGTCCTATTCTCACCACGCCCCCTGCTGTCCTGCTCTCACCATGCCCCCTCCTGTCTTGCTTTCACCACGCCCCCTCCTGTCCTGTTCTCACCACGCCCCCTGCTGTCCTGCTCTCACCACGCCCCCTCCTGTCCTGCTCTCACCACGCCCCCTCCTGTCCTGCTTTCACCACGCCCCCTCTTGTCCTGCTCTCACCATGCCCCCTCCTGTCCTGCTCTCACCACGCCCCCTCCTGTCCTGTTCTCACCATGCCCCCTTCTGTCCTGCTCTCACCACGCCCCCTCCTGTCCTGCTCTCACCATGCCCCTTTCTGTCCTGTTCTCACCATGCCCCCTTCTGTCTTGCTCTCACCATGCCCCCTCCTGTCCTGCTCTCACCACGCCCCCTCCTGTCCTGCTCTCACCATGCCCCTTTCTGTCCTGTTCTCACCATGCCCGCTCCTGTCCTGCTCTCACCATGCCCCCTCCTGTCCTGCTCTCACCACGCCCCCTCCTGTCCTGCTCTCACCATGCCCCTTTCTGTCCTGTTCTCACCACGCCCCCTCCTGTTCTGCTCTCACCACGCCCCCTCCTGTCCTGCTCTCACCACGCCCCCTCCTGTCCTGCTCTCACCACGCCCCCTCCTGTCCTGCTCTCACCACGCCCCCTCCTGTCCTGCTCTCACCACGCCCCCTCCTGTCCTGCTCTCACCACGCCCCCTCCTGTCCTGCTTTCACCACGCCCCCTCCTGTCCTGCTCTCACCACGCCCCCTCCTGTCCTGCTCTCACCACGCCCCCTCCTGTCCTGCTCTCACCACGCCCCCTCCTGTCCTGCTCTCACCACGCCCCCTCCTGTCCTGCTCTCACCACGCCCCCTCCTGTCCTGCTCTCACCACGCTCCCTCCTGTCCTGCTCTCACCACGCCCCCTCCTGTCCTGCTCTCACCACGCCCCCTCCTGTCCTGCTCTCACCACCCCCCCTCCTGTCCTGCTCTCACCACGCCCCCTCCTGTCCTGCTCTCACCACGCCCCCTCCTGTCCTGCTCTCACCACCCCCCCTCCTGTCCTGCTCTCTCCATGCCCCCTCCTGTCGTTGAACGTCAAAACTAAGGAATGCCTCCACACGTCATTTCCGGTGCGACAGGAAGTTAGGAGGTAGGGAAATCTCACGAAGTATGGTAATGTAACGTTACACCGGCTTTCTAGGGTGACACCAGTTGTCACCCTAGTGATATGTGACACCACTCCCCATACAGTGATATTGTCACACCTCCTTTTTTTTTTCTTTTTTTTTATGGCGCAGTTAAACAGTTGCCAACACATAGTTTGCAAGTTTTTAACGCCACTTTTCCAGAAACAAGGGAAATTATAAATCTTCCTCTATTCTTTCTGTTCATGGCTTACATCCAGTGGCACAACTAGAAATGACTGGGCCCCACAGCAAATTTATGAACAGGGTACGCCCCCTTCCCCAGAAACATATGTGTGGGACGGGTAGTGACCTCTCTTTACTGCTGGGAGTGGGGCGTTCCTTCTATTGCTATGTCTGTACAGCTTACTGCTGGGACTGGGGCGTTCCTTCTATTACTATGTCTGTACAGATTACTGCTGGGACTCGGGCGTTCCTTCTATTACTATGTCTGTACAGATTACTGCTGGGACTGGGGCATTCCTTTTATTGCTATGTCTGTACAGCTTACTGCTGGGACTGGGGCATTCCTTCTATTACTATGTCTGTACAGCTTACTGCTGGGATTGGGGCGTTCCTTTTATTACTATGTCTGTGCAGCTTACTGCTGGGACTGGGGCGTTCCTTCTATTACTATTTCTGTACAGATTACTGCTGGGACTCGGGCGTTCCTTCTATTACTATGTCTGTACAGATTACTGCTAGGACTGGGGCATTCCTTTTATTGCTATGTCTGTACAGCTTACTGCTGGGACTGGGGCATTCCTTCTATTACTATGTCTGTACAGCTTACTGCTGGGATTGGGGCGTTCCTTTTATTACTATGTCTGTACAGCTTACTGCTGGGACTGGGGCGTTCCTTCTATTACTATGTCTGTATAGATTACTGCTGGGACTGGGGCGTTCCTTCTATTACTATGTCTGTACAGTTTACTGCTGGGACTGGGGCGTTTCTTCTTTTACTATGTCTGTACGGATTACTGCTGGGACTGTGGCGTTCCTTCTATTACTATGTCTGTACAGATTACTGCTGGGACTGGTGCGTTCCCTTTATTACTATGTGTCTACAACTTACTGCTGGGACTGGGGCTTTCTTTCTATTACTATGTCTGTACAGCTTACTGCTGGGACTGGGGCATTCCTTTTATTACTATGTCTGTACAGCTTACTGCTGGGACTGGGGCGTTCCTTCTATTACTATGTCTGTACAGCTTACTGCTGGGACTGGGGCGTTCCTTCTATTACTATGTCTGTACAGCTTACTGATGGGACTGGTGCGTTCCTTCTATTACTATGTCTGTACAGCTTACTGCTGGGACTGTGGCGTTCCTTTTATTACTATGTCTGTACAGCTTACTGCTGGGACTGGGGCGTTCCTTCTATTACTATGTCTGTACAGCTTACTGCTGGGACTGGGGCGTTCCTTCTATTACTATGTCTGTACAGCTTACTGCTGGGACTGGGGCGTTCCTTCTATTACTATGTCTATACAGCTTACTGCTGGGACTGGGGCGTTCCTTCTATTACTATGTCTGTACAGCTTACTCCTGGGACTGGGGCGTTCTTTCTATTACTATGTCTGTACAGCTTACTGCTGGGACTGGGGCGTTCCTTCTATTACTATGTCTGTTCAGCAGTTATTTACTGATGACTGAGTTTTTGATAATGTCTGAGGGGCTTTTGTCTCTATGGGAACACAGGTGGGCGGGGATGTCATGTGACTGCTCCTCTGAAGATACTTTTTGCAATGCATGCTGGGATTTTTACTTTCACTTTACATCTGCTCCTCCCACACATCCGGTATGAGAAGCTCCTCCAGGGACGTGTCATGGTGAACAGGTTAGAAAAATTATGTTTAGCCAGTACATTTAGCTTTAGATATTAATACTTCATGGTTTTGACTATTGTCTGGGGCACTTTGGATTTTTGATACTTAGGGTGGCCAACCCCTTTAATCAGGGGCGTTGCTAGGGTCTCAAAAGATCCGGGGCACAAGCCCCAATAAATATGCCCCCCCCCCGCACTATGCTGTACTTGCTATACAGTGGCACTTACCTGTCACATCCAGGGCCTCCAGGTGACGTCTCCTCTCTGTCATCATCTTCTTGGTCTGGACAACTTCTCTCAGCCGCCTCGTCTCTGCAGAGTGTGACACACAGACATCTTAGCTTCCTCACTTTCTATCATTATCCCCCAACTGGAGTCCCCACAGTGTTATCCTGCTGCTTGCTATGCCAAAACCTCAACCCCCCCCCCTCATACCCCCAAATACTATCCTAAAGAAACATTAATGCCCCCCATAGTAATAGTGCTCCTCATAGTCCCACCAATAGTAATTCCCTTCTAGAATGCCCTTATTAGTAACACTGCCCCAACCATGATAATGCTCCTCAACAATGCCCTCCCATATTAATAATACCTTCACAGAGTCTGCAGTAGAAATAAGGCCCCCTATTGTTCCCCCAGTAGTAATAAAGCTCCCTACAGACCCCACAGTAGTAATAAGGCCCCCATAGTGCGCTTAGTAGAAATAAGGCGGATCTACAAGACCCTCCTATAGAGCCCCCAGTAGTAATAAGACCGCCTATAATGTCCCCTGGATTTGCAGTGCCCCCTGCAGTTATAATCCTCCCTCCACCATACAGTCCCATGTAAATAACATCACCTCTTCCCCAGCCGCCTCCAACGCACAATCCCATGTAAACATCACCCCCTAAGGCTACTTTCACACTTGCGTTCGTGCGGATCTGTCATGTACTTGTACAGGACGGATCCGCACCGATATAATACAAACAAATGCATCCGTTCAGGACCAATTCGTTTGTATTAGATTTTAATTTCTAAGTCCCAATACGGATCCGTCCTGACTTACATTAAAAGTCAATGGGGGACGGATCCGTTTACAATTGCACCATTTTGTGTCAATGCAAAGGGATCCGTCCCTATTGACTTACATTGTCAGGACGGATGCGTTTGGCTCCGCAAGGCCATGCGGACACAAAAACCGCTGCTTGCAGCATTTTGAGGTCCGCCTCCAAAATGGAACGGGGGACCGCACGGAGCCGAACGAATGCATTCTGAATGGATCCGCATCCATTCAGAATGCATTGGGGTTAAACTGATGCATTTGGGGCTGCTTGTGAGAGACCTGAAACGGATCTCACAAGCGGATCACCAAACGCAAGTGTGAACGTAGCCTAAAGTTGACCCTAAACATTAAGTCCCATGTACATAAACATCATTACCCCCCACCATCCACTTTCAACATACAGTCCCATGTAAATAACATCCCTTCCTCCCCCAGCCACCTCAAGCACACAGTTCCATGTCAATAACATCCCTCCCTTCAGCCCTAAAATACATCCCAGTTAAATAACTACAACTCCCAGCATTTCTCTGCCTCTCACTTCACTTACCTCTCCTGTACAGACATCACCATTAGGCTCCTTCTCCTCTTGACTTGGGTCCAATCCTGAACTGGGAAGAGGCGAAGGACCTTTGGTGACATCACAGGTCATGTGATCAGCAAAACAGGCTGTGATAGGATGACCTGGATGGTGACATCATCCAGGTCATCCTATCACAGCCTGTTTTGCTGATCACATGACCTGTGATGTCACCAAAGGTCCTTCGCCTCCTACCAGTATAAGATTCAATTGTATTTGCCTGTGTACGGCAGTACAGTTGCATCTAGCAGGCAGGCAGGACATTCGGGGCATGGGACAAAACATCCGGGGCCCAGGCCCCGAATGTTTTAACCTAGCGACGCCCCTGCCTTTAATATAAGAATGGACTTGCCATGTTTTCCTTGGTTTTTCATGTTTCCTTCTTCGCCACACTTGCTTCATAGTTGCGGAAACAATAAAATTCTCTACATCCTCATCACAATTCTTGATTATTTTGTACCTAATAGATAAGGACGCTAATGCACACAAAAAAATAATTATGGTAGAAACAGAAATTTTTGCCCAAATTTTTTTTTCTTACAAATGTTAAATTCTAAAGATAATACTATCAGACAGAAGCTAGCCATGGAAAATCGGTCTAAGGCCTCATGCGGTCCGCAAAAAACTGAAGCCGCCCATGTGCTTTCCGCAATTTTGCTGAACGGAACGGCCATTGTAGACATGCCTATTCTGGTCCGCAAAACGGACAAGAATAGGACATGCTATATTTTTTTTTTTGCGGGGCCTCATTTTGCAGACAAGAGTAGGCATTTCTACAATGGGCTGCCTGTTCCGTTCCGCAAATTGCGGAAGGCACACGGGCGGCTTCCGTTTTTTTCGGGTACGCAGTTGACGGACAGCAAAAAACAGAACGGTCGTGTGCATGAGGCTATATTGCATATACCTTGATTTTTTTATTTTTTTGGCTGGGGCTTCATGAGACTTTTATGAAGAACAACCAATTTTTACAGATGCAGTCTACTGAAATATAACCTCTTCTGCTAAGTCTTGTCTTCACTTGGTAACGAGGACCTGTCCTTTGCCCTAACATGTCTGTTTTTCTTAAAAACCTTTGTTCATGAAATAACAATGCTGGAGCATATTTTCTTAGAACTCTGTGTTGTGCTGTTCCTCTGTTATTAATCCTAGAAATGTATTAAAGGGAACCTGTCACCAGGATTTTGTGCATAGAGCTGAGGACATGGGTTGCTAGATGGCCACTAGCACATCTGCAATACCCAGTCCCCATAGCTCTGTGTGCTTTTATTGTGTCAAAAAAACGATTTGATACATATGCAAATTAACACAAAAGAGTCATATCTTACTTGTGTGACCAGAGAAGAGTCATATTTTCAAGCTCTGACTCATCTCAGCTTAATTTGCATATGTATCAAATCGGTTTTTATACACAATAAAAGCACACAGAGCTATGGGGACTGGGTATTGCGGATGTGCTAGCGGCCATCTAGCAGCCCATGTCCTCAGCTCTATACCCAAAATCCAGGTGACAGGTTCCCTTTAATAAATTGACAATTGGATGTTACTAGAATAAGGGCATAAACAATCTGATACTATTCAGTTGCTGCAGTGCCAGGCTGTGCAGGGACAACCCTCCTTTGACAAGTAGAATGCCAACAATCAGCTGTCAATTAAGTTGTACATTTACTAGGAATAACAGAGGAATGGCATAATGTGGAGTTCTAAGAAAAGATGCCCCTGAACTGTTATTTTATAGGGAACTATATACTAATAGATACGTCAGGAGAGCAGACAGATTCTCTTTAAAGGAAGTGTGTCAAGTTTTTTCTTTACTAATTAAAACCATATAGTGACATATCTGCTTTTTTTTCTAATCTTTGTTTATTTTCTGATTGTAGATTTTAAAAATTCTATTTTCTGTACATAATTATGGGAGCAGCCATCTTGCCTGAGTTGCTGTTAACAGCATTCAGAGCTATGCTTATCAGCATCTACACTCACCTGTTCTATTTCTCATTAATGCGATTATCTAGTCAACCAATCACATGTCAGTTGCTTCAATGCATGTAGGGTTGTGGTCCTGGTCAAGACAATCTCCTGAACTCCAAACTGAATGTCAGAATGGGAAAGAAAGGTGGGCTAAAACAGCAGAAGACCCCACTGAGTACCACTCATCTCCACTACAAATAGGAAAAAGAGGCTACAATTTGCACAAGCTCACCAAAATTGGACTGTTAAAGACTGGAAAAATGTTGCCTGGTCTGATGAGTCGATTTCTGTTGAGACATTCAAATGGTAGAGTCCGAATTTGGCGTAAACAGAATGAGAACATGTATCCATCATGCCTTGTTACCACTGTGCAGGCTGGTGGTGTAATGGTGTGGGGGATGTTTTCTGGGCACGCTTTAGGCCCCTTAGTGCCAATTGGCCATCGTTTAAATGCCACGGGCTACCTGAGCATTGTTTCTGACCATGTCCATCTCTTCATGACCACCATGTACCCATCCTCTGATGGCTACTTCCAGCAGGATAATGCACCATGTCACAAAGCTCGAATCATTTCAAATTGGTTTCTTGAACATGACAATGAGTTCACTGTACTAAAATGGCCCCCACAGTCACCAGATCTCAACCCAATAGAGCATCTTTGGGATGTGGTGGAACGGGAGCTTCGTGCCCTGGATGTGCATCCCTCAAATCTCCATCAACTGCAAGATGCTATCCTATCAATATGGGCCAACATTTCTAAAGATTAGCACCTTGTTGAATCAATGCCACGTAGAATTAAAGGGATTCTGTCACCTCCCCTAACCCAAAAAACGATTTTAAAGCAGCCATGAAGCACAGCTTACCTGGATTAGGCTGTGCTCTTTTATCTTGTAATCCGTCCAGCAGTTTCTGCAAAAAAAGACTTTTATTGATATGCAAATGTGTCCTGAAGGTGCCCAGAGGGGCGTTTTGTTCCTCTTAGAGAGACCAGTACCGCCCCTCTTACAGTGCCCAGCCCGCCTTCCTTGCACTGTCTAACCGCCCCCAGCCTGCCACAGCCTCTCCTCCCCCCTCCCTCACGCCGAACGAACTCTCAGCACAGGCGCAGTACCCACTGAGGGCTGCGCCTGTGCGATCAGCAGGAGACTGAGGGCAGGAGCTTCATCCTCGTCACTGGGCATGCGCCGAGCCCAGTGACGTCCGATGCTCGCTCTTCCCTGCTGACTGAGGGAAGAGCGAGCATCGGACGTCACTGGACTCGGCGCATGCCCAGTGACGAGGATGAAGCTCCTGCCCTCAGTCTCCTGCTGATCGCACAGGCGCAGCCCTCAGTGGGTACTGCGCCTGTGCGAAAGTTCGTTCGGCGTGAGGGAGGGGGAGGAGAGGGAGGAGAGGCTGTGGCAGGCTGGGGGCGGTTAGACAGTGCAAGGAAGGCGGGCTGGGCACTGTAAGAGGGGCGGTACTGGGCTCTCTAAGAAGAACAAAACGCCCCTCTGGGCACCTTCAGGACACATTTGCATATGAATAAAAGTCGTTTTTTGCAGAAACTGCTGGACGGATCACAAGATAAAAGAGCACAGCCTAATACAGGTAAGCTGTGCTTCATGGCTGCTTTAAAATCGTTTTTTGGGTTAGGGGAGGTGACAGAATCCCTTTAAGGCAGTTCTGAAGGCAAAAGGGGGTCCAACACCGTATTAGTATGGTGTTCCTAATAATTCTTTAGGTGAGTGTACGTGTAGGAACCTGTGGACTGGAGATGACTCATTGACTTCCGTGGGAGAGTGTTTTAGGCATTTCTGTGAACTCTGTAGAGGTTTGTGTACAGGGAGGGAGACGAGGCAAGCTGTGACGACCATCATTTTGCCAGTGGTGTGTTTCCCAGTTACCTATACAGAGGTGCTGATTCTCATTGTTATCCTGTCTGTGATGATAATGAGATCACTGCTGGGAAGTGATCCGTACAGAGCGGGAAGTGTTAGCCTTTAAATATGCTCAGTGTGCTTAGCTCTCAATAACAATGCCATACATGGATTGTAACTTTTGCCTGCGCAGTTCATAAGGGCTAATGGTAAAGAGGACTACCCCGTTGGTTGAATAAAAAAAATAAAAAATAAACTATAAGATTTTTTAGTATGTAATAATGTTTGCCCGGGAATGGTGTCACATTTAATTTATACCCTGTGAGGATGTCTGCCATACAAAGTAAGATTTCCATTTTTGGCAATCTTAGATTCTTTGACAATCATAGATTGTGAAATGCCAGTTGCTACCAAACTTTGTACTTCGCCTGCGACTCTTATGGTTATTTTTTTAAAAATAATGTTCTGGATACCATTGCATTTCCAGACTGAACCATTGCAATCTATGGCTTTATCATTTATAAGGCCTCATGCACACGGTCGTTGTTTTGATCAGCATCCAAGCCGCAGTTTTGGCGGCTCGGATGCGGACCCATTTACTTTAATAATGCTGTCCGCATTTGTTGCTCCGCTCCGTGGTCCGCAAAAAAAATATAACCTGTCCTATTCTTGTCTGCATTTTGCGGGCAAGTATAGGCAGTTATATGAATGGCTGTCCGTGTCATTCCGCAAATTGCAGAACGCACGCGGAAGCCATCCGTGTTTTGCGGATCCGCGATTTGCGGACTTCAAAACACACAACAGTCGTGTGCATAAGGCCTATGTATCATAATTTTATATGCTTATGGACCTGACTTTTCTCACAATAAGGGCTGGTTCACATGACCGTGTGAAGCCCGTGCCTGTATTGCGAACCGCATTTGCGGATCTGCAATACACGGGTCCCATTCCGTGGCCATTCCGCATCACGGATGCGGACCCTTTAATTTCAATGGGTCCGCAAATCTGGAGATGCCACGGAACGGAACACTAAGGCCTCTTTCACACGGGCGTCATGTTTTTTGCCCGGATAAGAGGCGGGTGCGTTGCGGGAAAATGCGCGATTTTTCCGCGTGAGTGCAAAACATTGTCATGCGTTTTGCACTCGCGTGAGAAAAATCGCGCATGTTTGGTACTCAAACCCGAACTTCTTCACAGAAGTTCGGGCTTGGGATTGATGTTCTGAAGATTGTATTATCTTCCCTTATGACATGGTTATAAGGGAAAATAATAGCATTCTGACTACAGAATGCATAGTAAAATAGTGCTGGAAGGGTTAAAAAAATAAAAAAGTTAACTCACCTTCTCCTCTTGATCGCGTAGTTCCCGGTCTGTTCTTTGCTAGCTGTGGGCTGAATGACCTGTGGTGACGTCAGATCACATGCTCCAATCACATGGTCCATCACCATGGTGATGGAGCATGTGATCTGACATCACCACAGGTCCTTTAGCCCAAGCCCACAGCTAGCAAAGAACAGACCGGGAACTACGCGATCAAGAGGAGAAGATGAGTTAACTTTTTTATTTTTTTAACCCTTCCAGCACTATTATACTATGCATTCTGTAGTCAGAATGCTATTATTTTCCCTTATAACCATGTTATAAGGGAAAATAATACAGTGAATAGACTGTCACCTAGAACCCATGCGTGAAAATCGCACCGCATCCGCACTTGCTTGCGGATGCTTGCGATTTTCACACAACCCTATTCACTTCTAAGGGGCCTGCGTTGCGTGGATTATCGCACCGCAAAGCACAAAGAGGAGCATGCTGCGATTTTCACGCAACGCATAAGTGATGCGTGAAAATCACAGCTCATGTGAACAGCCCCATAGAAATAAATGGGTCAGGATTCAGTGCGGGTGCAATGTGTTCAACTCACGCATCGCACCCGCGTGGAATACTCGCTCGTGTGAAAGGGGCCTAAGGAAGCACTACGGAGTGCTTTCTGAGGTTCCGTTCCGTGCTTCCGCACTGCAAAAAGATAAAGCACCGCAAAAATATACAGCAAGTGAATGGGGCCGCGATCCCTATGCGGCTGCCACATGGCAAGTGCCCGTGCTTAGCGGACCACAATTTGCGGTCCACAGCACGGGCACGGGCTTCACACGGTCGTGTGAACAAGCCCTAACTGAGAACTATATTTAAACTCCCAGGAATGGAATTTAGCAGTGATGGCGAGTGAAGAAAAATAATTGTTCTACAAAAAATGATATTATCTAAATGCTTTAGCATCTGGCCATTGGATTTCCACGTTTGTTCTGTTTAAAAAGCAGTATTATCATAGCCCATTTCCTGTGAGATTGTCTTTATCACTCAGTCTGAGGCCGGTGATTTTATGTCTAGAAAATATTATCTCTGTAAATTGTTCGTACACGTACTGAAGGCTAAACCGCCTCATTGTATTCCTTCTGAGCTATTAGCATTGTCATTTATTTCTTTGCTGTATCCCGTAAGTAGAAGGAAACTCTCTCAGCAGAGGCCAGGGACACCCGATAGATAGAAGTGTCGACTGATATCAGATCGAGTGTTACTAAAGCATTCATTGCTTGTTTTTTTTTCTAAAGGCTGATTTAAGTAGCAGCATTAAATGGCTTTTAAAGTACAAACTCTTAATTTGCTTTTAATCTTCCCGGGATGCCATTTGTAAAATTGTATGAAATTATATTCCAGGGCTGGTTAGGGAAGACTGCTGGCTCCTTCTGTATTGGACAGAATGGCTTTTCTGACAATAATCTGCCGCCAAGACCATCATGGGGCATTATTTTTCCATTAATTCAACAGTTTATGGAATTAGATATCATCTAAAAACATTTAAGAGTAAAACCCAATGTACAGAATCATCGCATGTAATTATTTGTTTATTTATTTTTGTTTTTTTCTTCATCTCTTGTTATTATTGTATAACATGTTCCAAGACAAAGAGCAATCGGC
The DNA here is from genome assembly GCF_014858855.1 of Bufo gargarizans. Taxonomy (NCBI): domain Eukaryota; kingdom Metazoa; phylum Chordata; class Amphibia; order Anura; family Bufonidae; genus Bufo; species Bufo gargarizans. The sequence continues at coordinate 80,883,342 of NC_058088.1, read as the reverse complement.
AAGAAAACACAAAACAAAAAACATAAATATAATTTCAAATAAAACAGTAGAGGAAACATAATTAAATATATGACATAAATACATAAATATATCTCCCTCATAAAATACACTTTGTGTACTGAAGGTTATATTCACACCGTACCCACAATCCAAAAATATTCACAAAATCCAACCAAGTACGGTAGCCCTGTTCTCTCTCTCAAGATTAAGTCTATCAGGGCTTGCTCAAATCTATTTTGAAAGCTCCATTCAGGGCCTTCATCACAGAATCCATCAAAAACAGTGAGAGGAAAGTCCAGCATGTAGGACTTTTTTTCCTCCTCTAAAAAAAGCAGGATCACGATCGGAAACTGACTTGAACAGCGTCATACCATAATGGGAATTGTCCAGTTATGTGCCGAATTCCGCACTTTCATTATTTTCATTGTTCTGCTCTTCTAAAAGAGGAAAGCCATAGAAAAAAAACTGTGCTCATGTGAACCGACCCTTATCTATTATTAAAACTTCAGTCTTACTGTCCAGCAAAATAATTTTCACCTTATTGATTTCTTTCCCCATTCGTAAAGAACATGATCAGCTCTATTAAACCAGGCATATTACCTAGTAGGGTTGATCATGCTGACTAAAATGATTCCTTTCTTTTACCTGTAGGGTAAATATTTCCAGATTTATCATCCTTTTTATATTTATGCAGTTTACCTATTTGGAGCACCAAGGGGCTGGCTGTATTTCTAGGGCACCGCTAGCGCAATGCATCTGTCTCCTCTGTGCGCCCCCCTCCACTTTTATTGACAGGCCTAGACATTTCAGCTAGCCCTCTGTTCTTGCCCCAGGGCTGAGTTGGCTCAGCGCTCACGCAGCAGATTAGATGCTGCCACAGTCATTCTAAAAATCACAGAGACAGGTACTACCTTGGTCCATGATGCTGACCAAACATGCACATTGAATTCTATGGGTCCCTGAAAAAACACTGACACAACATGAATGGCATCCATGTTTGGTCCATCTTTCACTGACCACTGGTAGGAGATGCTCTGGAAATTTATTTCCAACTGAGCAGAGTCCATGGAATAGGGATGACACACGAAAATGAAAAAACGGACACAGACCAAACATGGATTCTTTATGGACAGCTTCATAGATGAAACACGGGTGCATTTTCCACTAATATCAAACATAGAAATGTGAGCAAGGCCAATGCTCTTTCTAATGAGCATTGTTTCATATGGATATCTTTCCAAGTTGTAGAGTTTTAAATCTATACACTTCTAGGAGGTTTTAGCCTTTGGTCTACTGCTGCTTTTCCTCTCTTTAAATTCCACTGATCCTTCACGATCCCCGTGACTATATGGCAGGTGCATAGACTCTCAATAGGAAACTCTTCTAATGCTGCGTTTTGGTATGCTCCCGTTCCAATTACAGCAATAATTGTTTAACAGGCTGTTGAAAAAAGTGAATAAAAAGGAAAACGTTGTAATCACTAATCTGTTCCTGCAAAGGCTTACAGATTCAAACCCGAAGCTTACATACTTTGTAAATTATTTTATTCATGAATACAACTTAGCCTCATGAGTCCTGGCATCCTGCTGGGAGCTTCTTTGTAATTTCTAGAAACACCTGTCTTGCTGTTCTTGTAACTTGCTCTCCCTCTTTTTTCACTCCCTCTATCTACATGCTCATTTTTTGTTCATGAACACAATCCCCGTACTGCAGAAAGCGATACATGGCTGACATATCCAGATATCCCTCCATTACACTGATATCAATGTGCTCAGTTCTGATATATCCTTTTTGTAGCAGGCAGGTTTACTTAAAGGGGTTCTGCACTTTCAATTAACTGATGATCTATCCTCTGGATAGATCATCAGCTTCTGATCGGCGGGGGTCTGACACCTGGGACCCCCGCCGATCAGCTGTTTGAGAAGGCAGCGGCGCTCCAGCAGCGCCGCGGCCTTCTCACTGTTTACCGCCGGGCCGCCCACCCACTGACGTCACGACTTGTATCAACTAGAGTGGGCGCGGCTAAGCTCTGTTCACTTGAATGGAGCTTAGCCGCGCCCACTCTAGTTGATACAAGTCGTGACGTCAGTGGGCGGGCGGCCCGGCGGTAAACAGTGAGAAGGCCGCGGCGCTGCTGGAGCGCGGCTGCCTTCTCAAACAGCTGATCGGCGGGGGTCCCGGGTGTCGGACCCCCGCCGATCAGAAGCTGATGATCTATCCAGAGGATAGATCATCAGTAAATTGAAAGTGCAGAACCCCTTTAATGATGATATGTAAAGGGGTTTGCCTATCTTATAGCACAAAGAATAGGACCACTTTTATAGTGCTGACATATTCTGTAGCGCCTTACAGACATTATAATTTATCATGGAGCTCACAATCTAAGTTCCCTATCAGTATGCCTTTGGAGTGTGGGAAGAATCCAGAGTACCTGGAGAAAACCCACACGAACACGGGGAGAACATACAAACTCCATGCAAATGTTGTCCTTGGTCGGATTCAAACCTAGGACCTCAGCACTAAGCTTTGAGCCACCATGCTGCCATACACCATCATTTTATAAGATTGGAAAACCTCTATAGGGGCAATAACATTTCTAAATGCCCTGAGGTTGTCTGTTTTTGACAGGCCACACATAGCGTTTTTTCATTTAGGTCAAAAAGTTCAACTTTGGTCTCATCTGACCAGACACCTTATTCTAGATGTTTGCTGAGTCCCCTACATGGCTTGTAGTAAACTTATGGCTTTCTTTCAAAATGGCTTTCTTCTTGCCACTCTTTCATAAAGGATAGATTAGTGGAGTACACGACTAATAGTTGTCATGTGGACAGATTCTCCCACATGAGCTGTGGATCTCTGCAGCTCCACCAAAGTGATCATGGGCCTCTTGGCTGCTTCTCTAAATAGTGCTCTCAGTTTAGGTGGACGGCCATGTCTGGGTAGGTTTGCAGCTTGTGGCATACTCCTTCCATTTTCGAATGATGGATTGAACAGTGCTCCATGAGATATTCAGAGCTTGGGATATTTTTTTTATAACCTAACCCTTCTTTATAATTCTCCACAAGTTTATCCCTGACCTGTCTGGTGTGTTTCTTGGTTTTCATGATGCTGTTTGATCACTAATGTTCTCTAACAAACCTCTGAGACCTTCACAGAACAGCTGTAGTAATACAGAAAATAAATTACAGCACACATAGGTGGGCTCTAAGTACTAATTTAGTGACTTCTGAAAGCAATTGGTCACGCTGGATTTTATAAAGAGGTATGAGTGTGCATGGGGCTGAATACAAATGTATGCCACACTTTTCAGATTTTTATTTATTAAAAAATTTGAAAACCATGTATCACTTTATTTTCATTTCACACATACCTGCTACTTGGTCTACCACATTAAATCCTACCATTTTTGAATTTTGTGGGTGTAATGTGAACATTTTTGGAAAAGTTCAAGGGGAATGAATGTGTTGTCATAGCACTGTTGTAGGTCATGGACATGAGGGCATCAGAGGCGACATCTCTTGGACCTTAGAACATGATGTATGTGAAAATATAAGACATTTAGTCATTTTTTTATATTTTATAGCGGTAAATGAGCTACAATAACCAAAGAAGTGACACCTACCCATTTGCTTATCTTCTTCTTTCAGCACTTTACTCTAGTCCTTTCTGTTGCTGACATCATCTTCCTCGCTGCAGCGGTGACATTCTGTGCACACATGTGACTGTAGCAGCCAATTTAGTGGCCTCAGTGCAAGGTATTACACTGCAGAGGACAGTATTTGGCTGCAGCAGTGCATGGAAGATCACTGCTGCAGTCAGGAAAACAAACAGCAGTAGGGAGGACCAGAGCTCATCGCTGGAAGCAGAATATTAAAAAAGGTATGAGTATCTCTTCATTTGTTATTTCTTTCTGTTTTTCATCCTTTGCTACTAGCATAATTTTATACTGCACCAACTGAATAAAATAGTAACTGAATGCAATAGTAACTGTATACATCTGTGGGCAGTGCACTCCCTCTAGTGGTAACCAAAGATGAACAGATTTTAATAATTTCTCTTGAAGGTATGAAGGGAAGCAGCAGAGTCAGTTCAGTGTTCAGCCTCATATTATTGATGCAGTCTGGTATTGTCACAATCAGTGTGTGTGTGGGGGGGGGGGGGGGGGGAGGAACTCCACACTGAACACAGGAGGGAAGGGAACAGTAACTGGGCCTGGAAACTAGGGAAGAAACAGGTCACCTCCTAGACAACCATAATCCAGGCCCTGACTACCCATCAATATTAATCAACCTTAAGGGTAGGAATAGTAATATGCAGGAAACCTAGGCCCTGATTTCCCTATAAGGCCCTGGAATAAGGTTAGGACCAGAGACAACCCATTCCTCCCCAGATGGATGAATGGAAGTCTCTGTCTCAGGCCCAGATACAACAGGGAACACAAACAAACGCGACACTTAACTTCTGTAAAGATGGATGAACAGGAACACCAGAGATGACCTCACACCAGCTCAGCCAAACCCAAATGAAGCTATCTACTGCATAGTCAGAAGGATGGGGTCAGACTATAAAGGGTAGGAGTGATGACCACTGAGCAACAGCTGAGAAAAGGGAAGTGGTCATTAACCCTATCAACACTAAATCAAGAGAAATCAAGGAGGCTGTTAGATTCCTCCACGCTCAGCCAGTCTCCCTGATCTCCTGATACCAGTCACCTGAGGGAACGTGACAGTACCCCCTCTTCTATGGGTGACCTCTGGGCACCCAGGACTGACCTTTCAGAATGGGCTCTATGAAAGGCTTTCACAAAACGATTTGCATTAACATCGGCCGCTGGAACCCACATCCTCTCCTCTGGTCCATAACCTTTCCAGTGGACGAGATACTGGAGGGATCTACGGAGAACTCGGGAGTCCACAATCCTGCTGATTTGAAATTCTAAATTACCGTCCACCATGACAGGAGCGGGAGGCAAGGAGGACGGCTCAACAGGTTCGACACATTTCTTCAACAACGACTTATGAAATATGTTATACATTTTCAAAGCCTGAGGAAATTCAAGACGGAAGGCTACAGGGTTAACAATGGCAGTGAACTTATATGGACCAATAAATCTTGGGCCCAACTTCCAAGACGGTACCTTAAACTTATTGTTTCTTGTGGACAGCCACACAGAATCACCCACTCTCAGGTCCTGACCATTCATACGTCTCCTGTCAGCCACACGCTTATACCTGTTGCCCATCTTTTTCAGGTTATTTTGAATTTTCCGCCAAATCGAAGACAAAGAAGAGGAAAATCGTTCCTCCTCAGGAATACCGGAAGTTACAGAACCAGAAAATGTGCCAAACTGCAGATGGAATCCATATGCCCCAAAAAATTTGTGTACGGTTTTTAATGGCAAACTCAGCTAACGACAAGAATGAAGACCACTCCTCCTGGTTCTCCGAAACAAAACATCTCAAGTAAGTCTCCAGATTCTGATTGATTCGCTCCGTCTGTCCATTCGACTGAGGATGAAAAGCCGAAGAAAAGGACAATTGTACCCCCAGTCGAGTACAGAACGCTTTCCAGAATCTGGAAACAAACTGAATCCCCCGATCAGACACCACATCAGGGGGAATGCCATGTAGTTTCACAATGTTATTGACAAACACCTGTGCAAGAGTTTTGGCATTAGGTAGAGCAGGCAATGCTATAAAATGCGCCATTTTGATTAACCGATCAATTACCACCAGGATCATCTTTTTTTCCCCGAAGAATTCGGTAAATCCATGATAAAGTCCATGGACAAATGCGTCCAAGGTCTGGATGGGATGGGTAACAGAAAAAGAGATCCAGAAGGCCGAGTATGTGTCACCTTAGCACGAGCACAGGTACAACAGGCTGACACATAGTCCTCAACACACTTACGCAGCCCCGGCCACCAAAATCTGTGCGAGATGAGATCAACAGTGGATCTACTCCCAGGGTGTCCAGCCAAGACAGTACAGTGATGTTCCTCAAATACCTTGTGACGTAAGTCTGAAGGAACAAACTATTTACCCGGAGGACAAGAGTCCGGTGCAACCTCTTGGGCCTCCAACACCTTAGCCTCAAGATCAGGATATAGGGCAGATATGACTACGTGATTAGACAAAATAGGAATAGGATCTTTAGATCCACTCACCCCAGGAATGCTGCACGACAAAGCATCCCCCTTGACGTTCTTAACCCCAGGGCGGTAGGTGACAATACAGTTAAATCTGGTGAAAAACAGCGACCATCTGGCCTGCCTTGGATTCAGTCATTTAGCCGACTCAAGGTAAGCCAGATTTTTGTAATCAGTAATTACCGTAATAGGATGAATTGCTCATTCTAACCAATGGCTCCATTCTTTAAAAGCCAACTTAGGGTACTTTAACACTTGCGGCAGAGTGATCCGGCAAGCAGTTCCATCACAAAATGTATGCAAACTGATGGTATTTGTAAGACTGATCAGGATCCTGATCAGTCTTAGGGCTCTTTCACACCTGCGTTCTTTTCTTCCGGGATAGAGTTCCGTCGTCGGGGCTCTATGCCGGAAGAATCCTGATCAGTTTTATCCTAATGCATTCTGAATAGAGTGAAATCCATTCAGGATGCATCAGGATGTCTTCAGTTCCGGACCGGAACGTTTTTTGGCCAGAGAAAATACTGCAGCATGCTGCGCTTTTTGCTCCGGCCAAAAATCCTGAAGACTTGCCGCAAGGCCGGATCCGGAATTAATGCCCATTGAAAGGCATTAATCCGGATCCGGCCTTAAGCTAAACGTCGTTTCGGCGCATTGCCGTATCCGACGTTTAGCTTTTTTAGAGTGGTTACCATGGCTGCCGGGACGCTAAAGTCCTGGCAGCCATGGTAAAGTGTAGTGGGGAGCAGGGGGAGCAGTATACTTACCGTCCGTGCGGCTCCCGGGGCGCTCCAGAGTGACGTCAGGGCGCCCCAAACGCATGGATCACGTGATCACATGGAACACGTCATCCATGCGCACGGGGCGCTCTGATGTCATTCTTGAGCGCCCCGGGAGCCGCATGGACTGTAAGAATACTGCTCCCCGCTCCTACTATGGCAACCAGGACTTTAATAGCGTCCTGGCTGCCATAGTAACACTGAAAGCATTTTGAAGACGGATCCGTCTTCAAATGCTTTCAGTTCACTTGCGTTTTTCCGGATCTGGCGTGTAATTCCGGCAAGTGGAGTACACGCCGGATCCGGACAACGCAAGTGTGAAAGAGGCCTCAAAAATGCCTGATCAGTCAGAAAAATGCATTGAAATGCCAGATCCGTCTTTCTGGTGTCATCTGGCAAAACGGATCCAGCATTTATTTTTTTCACCTTTTTTTCAGTCTGCGCATGCGCAGACCGGAAGGACGGATCCGGCATTCCGGTATTTTGAATGCACTTTATACATTCCTATGGAAAAAGTCTTCAGGCAAGTCTTCAGTTTTTTGGCCGGAGATAAAACCGTAGCATGCTGCGGTTTTATCTTTTGCCTGATCAGTCAAAATGACTGAACTGAAGACATCCTGATGCATCCTGAACGGATTACGCTCCATTCAGAATGCATGGGGATATACCTGATCAGTTCTTTTCCGGCATTGAGCCCTTTTGATGGAACTCAGTGCCGGAAAAGAAAAACGCTAGTGTGAAAGTACCCTTAATGGCCAGCAATTCCCTATTACCCATGTCACAATTTCTTTCAGCAAATGGGCGCCATTTACTAGGTGAAGGACCTTGCGACAAAACTGCTCCCACCCCTACCTCTGATGCATCAACATCTACAATGAATGGCTGATACACATCCGGTTGCACCAGGAGAGGGGCTAAAGCAAAATATTCCTTCACAGCAGAAAAGGCTTGTAATGCCGCCTCAGACCAAACAGAGAAATCGACCCCCTTCCTAGTCATGTCTGTTAAAGGTTTAACCACAGTTGGATAGGGGGGGCTCATAGAGGATTCGGGGGGAGGCTCATACAGGACAGAGTAGGAGGAAAGCAGACTGTCCTCTATGGGCCCCCCTCCCAATGAGTTCTCTTGCTGCTGCCTGGCAATGCTGCAGCCTGCATTAACCTATCTATCCATTCTATTCCCTGGGGACCCTTCCCAATATAACAAACCACTGGCAGTCCGGCACCAACCGTGTCCGGTCAGGAGCGGGCAGGCAGTCCTTCAGTCTGGGCTGGGATCGATCTACAGGGTGCAGGCTGCCTACTTCACTCGTCGCTCATCTCAGGTCAGACAGACAGACTCAGAGTCAATGTTCCACAAAAAAAACAGACTCCCTTCATATGACCAGAGCTCTTACCAGCAGTCCCAGGAGTAGCTCCCTCCAACTGCATAGGCTCCTGACAAGACGTAACCACAGGTGTCTCTTTACGATAAGTGTCAAAGGAAGCCACCACCTTATATGACAGTGCATCCTGAGGGTGAGAACCCTTAGATCTCCCCCTCAGGCATCTATCCAGACGTACAGCAAGGGACATAGCTGCTTCCAATGACTCAGGTTTTTCATGAAAGGCCAACGCGTCCTGCAGCCTATGGCTATGGAGAGCAGGATCATTCCACTCTGTATCCGTAGCCCATCTCCTAAATTCAGAGCAATAGATTTCCGCAGAGCGCTCTCCCTGCCGTAAACCACGTAACTTGGTCTCAGCCTGAGAGATCATAAATAAGACCCAAGACTCTAAAAAATTCATCTACCGACTGGAGGGATGGTGATCCGGTCGGCAGAGAAAAAGCCCAAGACTGTCCATCATCCTTAAGCAAAGAAATGATCATACCAAGACTGTGCATCATCCTTAAGCAAAGAAATTATCATACCCACACGTTGACACTCATCCCCAGAAGAGTATGAACGCAGCTTAAAGTACAACTTACACGATTCTCTGAACTGCATGAAATTGTCACTATCCCCAGAAAATCTCTCCGGGGGGGCAACCTTAGGTTCAGGGCAGGCCTGATACCCACCATCGGACCCAGACGCCTGTGGTCTCTGAATCCGTAAGACTGTCGCATGGAGGTCAGCTACCTCCAATGACAGTCCCTGCAGCTGTTCGACCAGTGCAGACATAGGATCCATAGCTGCACTGACTTGAAGGAAATGGCGTTTTTTTTAGGGCAGTAGATAATGTCACGATCAGTGTGGGGGGGAAACTCCGCACTGAACACAGGAGGGAAGGGGAACAGTAACTGGGCCTGGAAACTAGGGAAGAAACAGGTTGCCTCCTAGATAACCCTAATCTGGGCCCTGACTACCTATCAATATTAATCGACCTTGAGGGTAGGAATAGTAATATGCAGGAAACCTAGGCCCTGATTTCCCTATAAGGCCCTGGAATAAGGTTAGGACCAGAGACAACCCATTCCTCCCCAGATGGATGAATGGAAGTCTCTGTCTCAGGCCCAGATACAACAGGGAACACAAACAAATGCGACACTTAACTTCTGTAGAGATGGACGAACAGGAACACCAGAGATTACCTCTAACCAGCTCAGCCAAAAGCCAAATGAAGCTATCTACCGCATAGTCAGCAGGGTGGGGTCAGACTATAAAGGGTAGAAGTGATGACCACTGAGCAACATGAAAGTAGTCATTAACCCTATCGACACTCAATCAAGAGAAATCAAGGAGGCTGTTAAATTCCTCCATGCTCAGCCAGTCTACAAGTGATGGCGGGCAGCAGGGCTAACTAATACTTGCCAACTTATCCACATTATTTGAGAGTCTTCTAAAATGACAAATGCTACTAAGAGCTGCCACTAGAGGGAGATTGCTGCATATGGAAGTTTTATATGAACATGTATGCAGTGAGTCCCTCTAGTGGTGGCTACAAGCAGCCAGAAATGTATCATATAATTGAATAAAGTGAATAAGGGATAAATGTACCAATCGGTTCTATGCTATGGTGCTATGGTCTCCATTGGACTGGTTTAATTTCAAGACTGTAGACTGACACCTCCTCTTTGCTGAAGTATGCCATTGGCAATCTTTCAGGTCAAAGGTCTTCAGTTAAGCTCAATGCACTGGTGACCTACCTAAATTTACAGTATAATTACACTGAACAAAAATATAAACGCAACACTTTTGGTTTTGCTCCCATTTTGCTTGAGCTGAACTCAAAGATCTGAAACATTTTCTACATACACAAAAGACCCATTACTCTCAAATAATGTTCACAAATCTGTCTAAATCTGTGTTAATGAGCATTTCTCCTTTGCCCAGATAATCCATCCCACCTCACAGGTGTGGCATATCAAGGTGCTGATTAGACAGCATGAATATTGCACAGGTGTGCCTTAGACTGCCCACAATAAAAGGACACTCTGAAATGTGCAGTTTGATCACACAGCACAATGCCACAGATGTTGCAACGTTTTAGGGAGAGTGCAATTGGCATGCTGACTGCAGGAATGTCTACCAGAGCTTTTGCCCGTGCAATGAATGTTCATTTCTCTACTATAAGCCGTCTCCAAAGGCGTTTCAGAGAATTTGGCAGTGCATCCAACCGTCCTCACAACCGCAGACCACGTGTAAACACACCAGCCCAGGACCTCCACATCCAGCATGTTCACCTCCATGATCATCTGAGACCAGCCACCCGGACAGCTGCAGCAACAACTGGTTTGCATAACCAAAGAATTTCTGCACAAACTGTCAGAAACCATCTCAGGGAAGCTCATCTGCATGCTCGTCATCCTCATCGGGGTCTGACCCTGACTGCAGTTCGTCGTCGTAACCGACTTGAGTGGGAAAATGCTCACATTCGATGGCATCTGGCACGTTGGAGAGGCGTTCTGGTCACGGATGAGTCCCTTTTTTACTGTTCAGGGCAGATAACAGACAGCGTGTGTGGCGTAGTGTGGGTGAGCGGTGTGCTGACGTCAACATTGTGCATCGAGTGGCCCATGATGGCGATAGGCTTATGGTATGGCAGGTGTATGTTATGGACAACGAACACAGGTGCATTTTATTGACGGCATTTTGAATGCATAGAGATACCGTGACCAGATCCTGAGGCCCATTGTTGTGCCATTCACCCACGACCATCACCTCATGTTGCAGCATGATAATAGCACAGTCCCATATTGCAAGGATCTGTACACAATTCCTCGAAGCTGAAAACATCCCAGTTCTTGCATGGCCAGCATACTCACCGGACATGTCACCCATTGAGCATGTTTGGGATGTATATGACAGCATGTTCCAGTTCCTGCCAATATTCTACAACTTCTCTGTAATGCAAGGCACCAACAAAACAGACCAGTGAGGGTGAAGTCAATGGGGTTTATTAACAAAATAAACAAAGTCCAGGTAAACTTCACTGGGCAAACATCAGGCAAACAAAACACAAAGGAAAGCCAGGAGTAGTCCCAATCCGTGCATAAGTCTCTGTGCAACTTGCCAGGTAAACGGATGTGTCACGGAAAGTCACGGGTCCTGGGTCCCACTGGAACGGACGGAGTCCCAGCAAACTTCAGTCAGTAGCTAGCACTACTGACCTGCACTTGCATAAGGAAGGATAACAGTGGGCACTGACTGACCTGGGAGGCCACCTTTTATGTGCCTGTTAACAAATCCCAGGGCGCCAAGTGTCCACTCCCCATAGGTCATGATCCTGCCCTACACCTGTGTACAAGGCTTTGGTCGGTCATTAGTCAATTAGACCAATGCCGGCCCCCTAATCTGCTTTGAACTTGCGGCCAGGTGCTATTCCCTGCGCTGGTCGGTGAAGCGCATAGGAAGCGCGTACACGCAACCGCGTATCCCCTTGCGAACCCGTTTTTCAAATTTAAATGCGGATGCACGACAGGCTCTGCGAGAGTGCGCGAGTGCGTCAACATGGACACTGGAATGGAATCTGCAACAGGCACCGGAGAGAAGCTCGGCCGCAGCATACTGCCACTAGCCCGGCCGAGCTGTCCCCGAAAGCCATGCGGTCTTCCCCTCTGGCGCACATGCGAATGCATCCACGCGTCGGTTCGCAAAGGGGTCGGAGCTGGTGTATCAATGCAGACACCCGTAACCTGTCCCGTACCTCCACGAGGACCCTTTTTGGTCACACCGGAGTGTGAGACAGGTGAGGATCTTACATTCGCACAGTTATTGAAGACGAGTAGGACCAACATTCCTCAGGCCACAATCAACAACCTGATCAACTCTATGCGACAGAGATGTGTTGCTCTGCGTGAGGCAAATGGTGGCCACACCAGATACGGACTGGTTTTCTGACCCTCCCCAGTAAGGGCAAAACTGTGCGCATTTCAGAGTGGACCTTTTATTGTGGGCAGTCTAAGGCACACCTGTGCAATATTCATGCTGTCTAATCAGCACCTTGATATGCCACACCTGTGAGGTGGAATGGATTATCTCGGCAAAGGAGAAGTGCTCACTAACACAGATTTAGACAGATTTGTGAACAATATTTGAGAGTAATGGGTCTTTTGTGTATGTAGAAAATGTTTCAGATCTTTGAGTTCAGCTCATGCAAAATGGGAGCAGAACCGAAACTGTTGCGTTTATATGTTTGTTCAGTGTATAAAGTGATGTTACAATAGCAAGTTACAATGCATACGAAGGGTTAACACAATATCACTCAATGTCAGACAATGGAAATAGCTACATTATTAGGGATTTTGACTTTGAGTGCATTCTGGTAGCAAATACAGAAATATCCACAAAAGCTTCCTGGGCTCCTTAGCAAAAGTTCAGTTGATCGGCTTTAAACATAAGCAGATTTTAAATGTTATGGCATTACCTGTGGACTTTTATTATATTATTAGCTTCCACAGCTGGAACACAACTCATGTCGAGAAAATCTCTCCAGTGCACACTGTAGTGAAAATTAAATTAGGAGACAAAAGCAAACTAATAATGCTTCATCTGACATGGGTTCAACAAACTTTTCCAAAAGTATTTCCCAACTCCAGGGTTAGTCTTCCTGTTCACTTGTAGGGAATGTAGCAGAAACGAGCATGAATAAGGCTAGTTTCACATTTGCAGCACAGCATTCTCACAGGCTGTCCTCCGGGTCTGGCATTGGTGGATTTTAACTATAATGGGGTCCGGTGGAGATATAGCTGCTACCTGACAAATACGCCGAAATTGGCCTGAAAAAAAAGCGTTTCTGTCCAGCCGATTCCCGGCATTCTATGTGAAAACAGCCTAAGGGCTCATGCACACGAACGTATTTTCTTTCCCTGTCCATTCAGTTTTTGTTTGCGAACTGTATGCGGAACCATTAGTTGCAATGGGTCCGCAATAAAAAAAATGTAAATTACTCCATGTGCATTCCGTTTCCATATGTCCGTTCCGCAAAAAGATAGAATATGTCCTATTATTGTCCGTATTATGGACAAGGATAGGACTGTTGTATAAGGGGCCAACTGTTCCGTTTGACAAAATGCAGGATGCACACAGACGTCATCTGTATCTTTTGTGGGTCTGTGTTTTGCGATCTGCAAAATACATACGGTCGTGTGCATGAGCCCTAATACTTGTACTCTCAATAGCCTTTGCCGCATTATTTTATTGGGAAATAGTTTTTTTTTATAGACAATACCAAGAAATTTAAATACACAGCTGAAGCCTAGAGCACACATATGGCTTGTAATAGTATGACTATGCTAATAAGATTTTGGAGGAGGCCTGTCCTCTCTGAGTCCTGTCCCCCTTTCTTAAGAAAAAAAATAAGTGTCGTGAGTGGAGAAAAATCTCAAAAAGTTGCACATTTCTTTGTGCAAAATGCTATTTGTGCAAAGATTTTGTGACTTTTGCATGCCAGAAGATTGGAGTACAGCTATAGTACATAATGCCCTATGTCTATACAGAGGATTGTAAGAAATGAAGAGGGACCATCTAACACCCTTTTTACAAGTAACTCCTGAATAAAACGTTTGTGGTAATATATTAAGATGAATACTGAGAATGCCAAGCAAACGTCTCTATTACGGTATGTCCTGACTGCTGCATGTAAAGCAATTCCGAAGAACTGGACATCACCAAGGACTCCTACTGAACGTCTCTTTTCCACCGAGCTGTCTTCTATTTTTCAAATGGATTGGAGAGACAAAACCATAAAGAAGGAACACAAAGCAAGCTTTTTTTGTATATTGCAGACCTTTTATCAATACCCTACTACTCAGAATCAGGACCAGAATACACATGTGCCTCTAATATATAGTACCACTCGGTATCTAGAGCCTCAACATCAGAACCGCCCTATTAAAGGGAATCTGGTATCACAATCTTGGATTATAACCTGCAGTACTCCATGAATAGTTCTGCAGATAAGGAGGACAGATTGCCATTTTTCATTTTCCTACCCCCCCCCCCTCTCATTTTCCTACCTCCCCCCTCTCATTTTCCTACCTCCCCCTCGTCAATTTTCCTACCTCCCCACCCGTCTAATTTGTCCTACCTCCCCCTCGGTCATTGTTCCTACCTCCCCTCTCAGGTCCCTCCCCCAGCTCATTTTCCTACCCCCCTCTCATTTTCCTACCTCCCCCCTCTCATTTTCCTACCCCCCGCTCCAGTTTTCCTACCTCCCCCCCTCTCATGTGGTCGATTACCAATCCCCCCCTCCTCAGTTCCTACCTCCCCCCTCTCGCGTTTTCCCTACCGCCCCCTCCCGCATTTTCCTACCGCCCCCCTCTCATTTCCTACCCCCCTCTCATTTTCCTACCTCCCCCCTCTCATTTTCCTACCCCCCTCTCATTTTCCTACCTCCCCCCCCTCTCATTTTCCTACCCCCCCTCTCATTCCTACCCCCCCTCTCGTTTTCCTACCCCCCCTCTCGTTTTCCTACCTCCCCCCTCTAATTTTCCTACCTCCCCCCTCTCATTTCCTACCCCCCTCTCATTTCCTACCTCCCCCCCTCTCATTTTCCTACCTCCCCCCTCTTATTTCCTACCTCCCCCCTCTCATTTTCCTACCTCCCCCCTCTCATTTTCCTACCTCCCCCCTCTCATTTCCTACCCCCCCTCTCGTTTTCCTACCTCCCCCCTCTCATTTTCCTACCCCCCCCTCTCATTTCCTACCCCCCCTCTCATTTTCCTACCTCCCCCCTCTCATTTTCCTACCTCCCCCCTCTCATTTCCTACCCCCCTCTCGTTTTACTACCTCCCCCCCTCTCATTTTCCTACCTCCCCCCTCTCATTTCCTACCTCCCCCCTCTCATTTCCTACCTCCCCCCTCTCATTTTCCTACCTCCCCCCTCTCATTTTCCTCCCCTCCCCTCTCTCATTTCCTACCTCCCCCCTCTCATTTTCCGCCCCCTCTCATTTTCCTCCCCTCCCCCCTCTCATTTCCTACCTCCCCCCTCTCATTTTCCTACCTCCCCCCCTCTCATTTTCCTCCCCCCTCTCATTTTCCTCCCCTCCCCCCTCTCATTTCCTACCTCCCCCCTCTCATTTTCCTACCTCCCCCCTCCTCATTTTCCCTGCTGTCAGAGCTCAAAGGCCACAATGAAATACATTGTTGGGACTGCTGTGCCCATGCACCGGAGTCCTCTCTACCATGTCAGAATAGCACAGCAGTCCTGACTGTGTATTTCATAGCAGTTTTGAGCGCTGGCAGAAGGAAAATAAAAACAGCAATCTGGACTCCTTATGTGCAGTACTACTTTACTTTATGTTTTACTGCAGATAATAGTTCAAGATTATGGTTATAGATTCCCTGTAAGTTGAAGACCTGCCTATTTTTGGCCTTAGAGCGGTTGACTGAGTGTTGAATACTGATGACCTATGAGATCGGTTGGGGTCTGACTTCTGGTACCCCCTCCTGTCAGTTGTTTGAAGAGACTGCGGCCCTCTATGAGCGCAATGGCCTCTCTCTTTCTAGGCCAGTGACGTCACATTCATTGGTCACATGACCTGGACGCAGCGCAGTCCCATTCACGTCAATGGGGCTGAGCTGTTATACCTAGCACAGATGTCATCCAATGAATGGTTGTGCGCATGCACTAGAGTGCTGTAGCCTCTATACAACTGATCAGCAGGGTGCTTGGCGTTGGACTCCCACTGATCCGATACTGATGATCTCTTTAGGGACACAGCGTGTTCTTCATTGTTGCACTGCAAGAGCCATAACTTTATTTTTTTATTTTTGTCAATGTAACTGTACTGTAACTTTTTTTGGGCATTTGTCATTAGAGATGGCCTTGCGGTTCGTCCGGCGGTCGTTTCGCTGCAAACTTTGCGTGTTCGCGATTCGCCGAACATGCGAACATATGGAGATATTTGCGACCGCCATATTCTTTTACATTGTGAAGAACTTTGACCCATGACACATCCATCAGGTGATTGAGACGTTTCAGCACATGGACAATACCCCCTACCTTATAAATAAACCTGATCTGGCAGCCATTTTACATTCAGTGTTTTGCCAGTGTAGGGAGAGGTTGCTGTGTGGAGCAGAGACAGGCTGTTAGGGACACCAAATGCTCGCTAATAGGGCCACAAAAGTCCTTTTAAGGACTGGTATAGGTGTGCTATCGATATGTGTGATACACAGAGGGGTGTGATATACGTATAATATACTTTTATAATGAGTCAAAAACACATAGATCTATATAGTGATCACCTGGAAGTCAGGGGCCTAGGGGCTAGGGGCTTACTAGGGCCATTTTTATATAGGGTTCCAGACAGGGTCGCTCTTATCAGGGCGGGTGGTCTGTGGTTAGGCTATCAGGGCCAGAATAGCACCCCCTGTAGGGCAATATCAGGGCCTTCAATACCACATCATCATCTAGCCCAGGGATGGATTTTTTTTCTTTCCCTCCTGGATTCATCGATGTGCACTGGAACCCCTGGGATTGTGGTAGGACATATGGTTTCTGATTTGGTACCGCCGAGCACTTGTTATTGCCGACCACATCTATGCTTTTTGCTTAACTTTAATAATTTAATTTGTTTTCATTTTGAGGGATATCTTTTCCATTCACGCGTCTGCAAAATGGGTCCGCATCTGTTCCGCAATTTTGCGGAACGGGTGCAGACCCATTCAGTTTTAATGGGGCTGGAATGTGCTGTCCGCATCCGCATTTGCGGATCCGAACTTCCGTATCCGTGCTTCCATTTCCGCAAAAAACATGAACATGTCCTATTCTTGTCCGCAATTGCAAACAAGATTAGGCATTTTCTATTATAATACCGGCGATGTGCGGAATGCACATTGCCGATGTCCGTGTTTTGCGGATCCGCAAAACACTTACGGACGTGTGAATGGACCCTCATAGTAACATTATTAAAGGTTACATTTTATCTTTATGTATATTCTAATGGATTGCCTTCCTTGTACAATGTTATATTATACTTTCTATGTTAAAAAATATATTATAGTGCATTTGCATTGTGCGGCAGTTGTGTGCGGTTCTGCTGCGATATTGCAGGTATATAGAGGGACAAGCGTTATTGGAACAAATAATTTCTACTGGTGTGATAAACCAGTCGCCCCCCCCAAAAAAACTGATTGAAGCGGGGTGTTATATACCAATATACTTTCTTTATAGTGCATTTTGGTACTATATAGTGCATTTGTGCATGCATGTACGCGAAAATTATATTTCCGATATTTCGTATGGAAAAAAATAATGAATGGAGATCGCAAATTCGAATAATACATCTGGTATGTCACTGTCCATGTTGTGGGACAATTTGTGCACTTCAAGTAATTATTTCTTGGCTGCAAATATGAGCTGAAGGTTTTTCAGGTTCGCCTGCCATTAAAATGAATGGGACCCGCCGTGAACTTGCGGTTGGCGAACATTTGATCGCATTTGTCCTTTTTCTACAGGTTAGTACATATGGGGCAATACCAAATACATATACTGTAGTTGTTTTTAGGTGCTAGTACTTGCTGTATAACTAAGGCTACTTTCACACTAGCGTTCGGCTGTCCGCTTGTGAGCTCCGTTTGAAGGGGCTCACAAGCGGACCCGAACGCTTCCGTCCAGCCCTAATGCATTCTGAGTGGACGCGGATCCGCTAAGAATGCATCAGTCTGGCGGCGTTCAGCCTCCGCTCCGCTCAGCAGGCGGACACCTGAACGCTGCTTGCAGCGTTCGGGTGTCCGCCTGGCCGTGCGGAGGCGTGCGGATCCGTCCAGACTTACAATGTAAGTCAATGGGTACGGATCCGTTTGAAGATGACACAATACGGATCAATCTTCAAACGGATCCGTCCCCCATTGACTTCAATGTAAAAGTCTGGACGGATCCGCTCAGGCTACTTTCACACTTAGAAAATGTTATACAATATAATGCAGACGGATCCGTTCTGAACGGAGCCACCGTCTGCATTATATGAGCGGATCCATTCAGAACGGATCCGCTCTGAACGCAAGTGTGAAAGTAGCCTAATAAGTGATTTTTAATTGTATGATATTCTGTGTTATGATACAAATATGCATTTTTATAGTAAAATATACTTGAAGCTGCAATCACTTGATCAGTTGTAAAAGCTTTAGAATGCATAGTATAACAAAGCATTGTAGTCTGCCAGTATATTACAGCCAGGGTCCTGCTGCTGTTTGCATGGGCACACTGACAGTACCCATGTGATCACAGCAATAAAATAGTATGCTTCAAATCCTATGACCACTTATACATTGCAGGTCATCAAGGCGTTAATTTTACTCAAAAGAACGGGAGCCATCTATACCCGGGGCGTAGCTAGAAGTGACTGGATCCCACAGCAAATTTTTGTATGGGCCCCCACCCAATTTTCGATATTGAGCTGTTGCTATCATCATATTAGTCTCCGTCTCTGATATTAGTCTCCGATCTAATTAAAAATATACTATTCCCCTACGTCCTACCAGCAGCACAGATGGGGTTAACTACCCCCCTTGGACTGGTAGGACCTGCGGAAGTTTAATGAGCCCAAGTACCAATAATAAACTTTACTCCCCTACAAAAGGAGGGAACCGCCCCCCAGCCCACTGTGTTTTTTGCTGTCCTCCGGACAGGTGGACTGGCGGTTCCCCCCTTTTCTCTGTTATTTTTTTGTGGGAAGCATGTATTCTTTTATACTGCTGGCTTCGGCAGTATTTCTTTTATATTTGCTCAAGCCCGGCTATCTTTTTGCGGGGCTGTTTTTTTCCTTTACCTCCCTCCTCCGTCTGTGTGGCGCTCCGCCGTGTCTCCGTGGGCTGCCGCCATCTTCCGGAAGTGACGTCGGCCTCTCAGATTTCTATTTTTCATATATCAACTGTGAGCCCACCCTGTGTTCGTGCACCAACATAGCGGATGGAGGTGAGCTGATTCACTTTTTATCAACTGTATATTCACACTAATCTGGGTAATAAAAGCTGTCAGTGCTGTCAGTAGTTTAACATGGGCAAAACTGCAGACAGCTAAATTCTTATCTGGATAGCAGCAGTAAGGTTTACAGGCCAAGCTGTTAGGCTAGTTTCACACCACCACTTGACATCTCTGGCAGGCTGTTCCTGTAGGGACCAGCTTGCTGGAGATGTCTGGATCCGGAATTGCTAGGTGCTACCTGAGATCCAGCTGCAACCCGGCAAACATGCCAACAATCGGACAGACTAAAACCTGGGCAGTTCAGTGGTAAGCATAGAGAAGTAAGGGCCCCATAGCAAGGATCAAACCAGGCCCCCAACACAGGACAGAAGGGTTTCCACCTAAACCCCTTTCAATGACCCTTGGAGCATTTTTCCACTGCTTCATTTGCTAAAAGTTGTTCATTTAGAGAGTAAAGTCCTGACCAAGTTTTCACCTCCTGTAGAAGAGGAGAAAATCCCAACTAAGACTGGGCCCCCTCTCTAGCAGTTGCATGGTCTTCCGCTATGGTAGTTACGCCCCTGCATATTTGCTGAGTTGCGGCTGGATCTATGCTCCCCATTATAGTTAATAGGCCTCCAGGCAACTGCTGGCAATGCTGGATCCAAACATATCTGGCAGGATGCTCCCTGTCCTTCAAAAGAGAGTGGACAGAGCAGCCTGCAATGTATGTGGAAACATTCAGGGTGCAGAACAGTGGAAGAACAGTTGAGAATTGTAATAAAAATCTAGAGGAAATTGTGTTAGTCCCAAAAAAATAAAAAATTTATAATAATAATAAATAAATAAAACATTCAAATGTGTCTATGGTATTTAATAAAGTTATTGTGGAACTATGCTGAAATTAACAAATAAGCTCAACCAAAAGGTGTTACTACTTGAAATAGCATTTAATAAATTCCATTTGACCAATTTAGATCAAATGGTTGGTACCTGGGTTAGGAAAGTTCAATGTTCTCTTGGGTTCCCTAACAGTTTCCATGGGGCCACCAGTGCTCTAGTCTCTTTAGTCTATGGCAAGTCCTTTGAGCCGTATAGGTTATCAGAAAAAATGTGATATCCAAAAATCTTCAGGACTACACTTTCTACAAACTTCTTCATGAGATCGGGTAGATGATCATTTAGGTTTTTTGAGATTTTGATATTGATGGCCTATCCAGGTCATCAATTTGAGATCAATCGGGGTCAAACATCTGGGTTCAGCTGTTCGAAGAGGCCACGGTGCTCAGTGAACGCTTAGGCTTCTTCCTAGGCCATGTGATGTCACATGGCCTTGGAGCAGCTCAGTCCCATTCAAGTGAATTGGGGTGAGCTGAGATACTGGGCACAGCTGCTATCAAATGGATGGCGCTGTTTAATGGTAGGCTGCAAGGAGGCCACGGCGCTCACCACTGCTTCCTCGAACAGCTGATTGGTGGGGGTGCCATGAGTTGTTCCATGAGGATAGCTGAGCATAGGCCATCGATATAAAAATCCCAGAAAACCAGTTTAACAATGGTTCAATTAAAACTAGATTTTTTTTGTGCTGAGAAACTCTAGCAAGTAAGAGGGATGATTCTTCGGGCAAGACGAACACTGACACATTATATGATGCTCTGTGCAAATTAAAGAAACAAAAGTACACACTGTTTTTGCACCACTGAAATATAAAAAATCTGCTGTCCGCATTATGTAAGGCACATAGATATTGATTTACTGTAATGCAGAACAGATGTCATTTTATTGCTGTCATTTTATGTTTTAGGCTACTTTCACACTGGCGTTTTGGCTTTCCGTTTCTGAGATCCGTCATGGGCTCTCACAAGCGGTCCAAAACGGATCAGTTTTGTCCTAATGCATTCTGAACGGAAAAGGAACTGCTCAGAATACATCAGTTTGCCTCCGTTCAGTCCCCATTCCGCTTTGGAGGAGGACACCAAATCACTGCTTGCAGTGTTTTTGTGTCCGCCATGTGGTGCGGAGCAAGACGGATCCGTCTACGTTGACTTACATTGTGTGTCAGGACGGATCCGTCTTGCTCCGCACCACAACACAATAGAAAATGGATCCACCCCCTGTTGACTTTCAATTGTGTTCAAGACGGAGCAATAGAAGACATAATACAACCTGGTCCGTTCATGACAGATGCATGCGGTTGTATTATTGTAACGGAAGGTTTTTTGCAGATTCATCACAGATCCATGATGTAATGCAAAAGTAGTCTTATAAGTATTATATACACAATATTCAGCAGTGGTCAGCAATCTCTGGAACTCCAGCTGACTCCCATGGAAGTGCATGGTAGCATGCTGGGAGTTGTAGTTTCGCAAAAGCTGCATGTGCCAGTGACCACTGATCTACAGGAGAGAATTATACTTACGTACAATATATGAAGCGTGGTGATTTCTATGTAAAAGAAAGTATATACACACGTAAACGCATTGGAACATCTAATGAAAGTACACTTAGAAGAATTGGCTTCTGCCTGTAACGTTCTCTTTAATCTGCTCTGTGATGACCCATCCTCTTGTGTCTTTGCATCTGTCAGCATAGGTCTTTATTAACACTGGAGAAACTCGAAAGCAAATTAACAGGAGACACTTGCTCAGCATGATCCTTGGGGACAAGTCTCAGTGCTCCCACAGTGGGCACAGGTTTCCAATCTCCACCAGATGTATCACTCAGAAGTTCAGAGTCTGTAGTAGAAGTTGGACTTTTCAGAAGTAGAGGAGGTGTGGTGACCAATGGGTTAAGAACACTGAGAAACCTGAAATTAACACAAGAAATAGGCATGTCTACAAAGGGTTCACTAATACCTAAAAAACCCACAGAAAACATGAATGGAAATATTAAAATTCTCTATTTCACCACTAGGATGAGCTCACTGCATGGGAAGTTATTATTGACTTCAGAGGGACCTATATAAATGGTAGTGTCTTAATCCCATGTGACATAAGGACATTGTCACAGGGTCCCGTGATTTTCGAAGCCTTGATTCCAAACTCACCATACGGCTCACCATAAACACCATGATTAGGGTTTGTTATTACTACTTATTATAATATATTACTAATCTTTATTACAAGAGCGCATGGAATGTAGATATTACCCTGCTGGTACATCCCGCTGCTGCTTCAAAGCCACGTGACTTTTACCATGTCACATGAATCTGTGACATCAAAAAATTCTTACAGTGCATGGGATTTAGACACTACCCTATATTAATCCTGATGTAATTAAAGGGGTTATCCAATTTCTCAAAATCCCCCCCCCCCATGTGCCCGGGCCCCACTCCCGCTCTCGCTCCTGGTCCCCGCACCGCCGCTGCTGCTTCTCCCTGCACACTGATGAAAACATCCGGTGTCGGGGGGGGAGAAGCCAATGGCAGACGGGGACGAGCCTCCCTAGCATTGCGGGTGACGCTAGGGAGGCTCGTCCCCGTCCCTGTGTGCAGGGAGAAGCAGCGGGGGTGCGGGGACCAGGAGTGGCGCCAGGAGCGGGGTAAGTATATTACCTGTGAGGGGCCCAGCACATGTGTGGGGGAAGGGGTTGAGAAATTGGATAACCCCTTTAACCTCCTCTAGTGATGGCTGCAGGTGGACAGAATGTGATAACTTAAAGGGAACCTGTCACCAGTTTTATGGTGTCATAACTAAGGGCAACATAAATAAGTGACTGATTCTCCTAGCAAAATGCTGGGTCACTTTCTTTAATTGACCCAGTCAATCTGCCAACATCTTGTATTGAAAAGCTCCAGCTGATAATGATGAGTCTTGAATATTCATGAGCTTCTGACTCTCCCGCCCACCTGCTGCTGAATGACAGTTATTTTCCATATGAATCAGCAGCAGGTGGGCAGGGGAGTGGCTATAGCTCTGAATTAAATATACGCTGGACTCAATGACATCACGCTGGACTCAAATCAGCTCATTAGCATGCGGCATCTTTGTGTGTATATTATGAGGTAACCATCTGTCACACCAGTAAGTGAATACATCTAAGGCACTTTTTAGTAGTTAATGATTGTATATAATTAGCTAGATTATAATCAAATATCCACATGACAGGTTCCCTTTAAAGGAAGTCTGTCAGCAGTTTTGACCATACTAAAAGCACTAGGTAGGGGCTGGGGAGAGCAGTAAAAGCATATCTTTACAGGTGACATCCATGTGCTGTCTGTATTTTGTGGACCCATAGAAATGAATGGGTCCGTGTACAATCCACATAAAATGTGGTTCGGAAATGAATACAAAATACGGTTGTAATCATGAGACCTAAAATAAAGTTAAACTACAGGTACAATTTTCACCTCGATCACTAGCAGTAACCTCTTCACTATCCTAAACACTGCAATATTACTATAATTTGCCATCTCTTTCGTGGGCACCAATGCACTTAAAACCCACTTCAGAATTTTGCCCCATTTTACATAGTAAATGTCCTCAAATAAAACTTCTGGAAAGAATGTATTGATATAACAACTCAATATCAACATGACATTTCTATGTGCTCTTTAGAATAATTTTAGTCCTTCAGTTTCAACTGAGGTGGGTAACCATGTATTAACCCCAACAATTGCTAAAAACCTGTGGAGTATTTGCTTTCAGAGCTGTTGGTAAATCTATATTAGATCAGATTGGTCTCAATAAATTCTGCCGGAATTGAAAGGGCCCTGAAATGTCATGTATGACACTCTGAAGTCTCTCCTGCCAAAACAGCATTAGGCAACTTTCACATCTGCGTTTTCCTTTCCAGTATTGAGATCCGTCATAGGATCTCAAAAACAGAGGAAATCGCTTCAGTTTTGTCCCCATTCATTGTCAATGCACCAGAATGTATTCCGTTCCGCTTGGTTGTGCTCCTATGCTGGACACAAAACCGCTGCAAGCCGCGTTTTTTGAGTGCGTGATGGCATACTGATCAAGACGGATCTGGCATGAAACACAATGTAAGTCCATGGTGCCAGATCAGTTTTTTCGGACACAAAAAAAAAAAAGGTCCGGCACCAATTGACTTGTTCATTTTAGAGATAATACAACCGGATCCGTTCAGAACGGATGCAGCCAGTTGTATTATCATAATGAAAGAGTTTTTGCTGACCCCTGCCGGATCCAGCAAAAATGCAGATGTGAAAGTAGCCTTAGTAATGTCAGAGTGACAGTACATACAGTATATGGCTATGGGTAAACTGATGATAGATGGCGGTAACAAACAGCCAGTTTAATAAAACACTGCACTGACTGATTATTTTTTTTTCATGGTCTAAAACCTATTCCTTTTTTGTGGCCGATGCCTTTTTCCCTGTCTTCTGATCTGTAAAATAGTGGCCATTATTTTGAGCGATTTGTAAGGGACAAATCGCAAAAGTTTCAAACTTTCCAAAATTAGAATCTTCTGGGAAATTTGTAATGAATTTGATTTGTGTAGAATCGATTCAATCATCTCTAGTGTCCATACACCTTCAATAGCTGTTGGCCAAACAGCCATCTCTCCTGACTCCCCAATACACATACATGCTAGGTTCGGGGGAGAGTGTCTCCCTGGAGATAAGCCGTTGTTTTTGGCAGCAGTTTATCTCCAAGGAGAACAAATGGATTAAACACAAGGTCCTTTTCTCCCCGACACCATCTGTTTAGGAAGAGTCAGGAGCTCCCCATACATATTAGCTCTATCCATATATAATTACTCAGGAATCCATGGAACAATTAAACTAAGGTAAACTAACTGGGATACTTTCGTATGCTAAATAGGAAATTGTGATTGAAAATATGTTTACCTTCCAAAGTAAGGTGTAAAGACAGGGTTTTGGAGAAGTGATGCCCAAGACATGTGATTCAGATTGAGGGAGCCTTGGTATGATGTGGTGAAGGCTGGATTGACAGTTGGGGTAGTCACTGTTGAAAGAGGGATTGTTCTCCAGACCGGGTCAATAAGATGGCTGGAATTTATAGGAAGATCAAGATATAGACCAAAAGGATGTCTGATGGGGAAAGCAGGGACACCCCCCAGCAGGTCTGACTTTTCACGTTTTCTCCATTTTGCTCTTCGATTCTGGAACCAAACCTGAAATAGAACAAAAGATTTAAAGGGGTTTTCCCATCTCAGACAATGGGGCATATACCTGGGATATGCTCCCATTGTCTGATAAGTGCAGGTCCCACACCCACCTCGTAAAGCCAGCCAGCAAAGTGAAGGAGTAAGCACTACGCGCGTGCAGCTGCCAGGGGCGGATTGGCCATAAACCTTACAGGGAAATTTCCCAGTGGGCTCAAGCCCAGGGGCCCGCCTGAGCCCTCCTCATGGCTGGCCAGTGGAGGTTTTTGGGGATGTATTTTGTGCTGCTGGAAGTATTTTGTGATGGACTGTGGTATTTGACTCTGTAGGGGTGCTATAATGTGCCACAATATGGTAGAGCTGGCCCTGCCTTCTATCAATTTAAACCTGACTAGAAAACAGGGCCACTTTTGGTAATTTTTCCAGGGTCACTAAGTTCCCAGTCCGCCCCTGGCTGCTACCCTCCATTCATTTTTATGGAGCCTCTGAAAATAGCAGAGCACTGGCTCAGCTATTTCCTTCGGCCTCATAGAAGTGAATGGAAGCGGTGGCCATACAAGCACGGTGTGCTCCCATTCATTACTACAGGAGTGTGCCGGTGGGCCAATAGGAACGATTGGTGGTGGCCGTACCCGGCACTGCCGGCCACCACTTTGCCAGCTTTTACCCCTTTAAGGAACGGCACTGTCTGTCCTCTTTTTATATGTGGCGCACATCTCAAATTAATCCTTCCTGCAACCGGATTGATATCTTCAAATATTTTCAATAACAACGGAAAAGCACTCACGTATCTGATGCAATTATAGGGTATTTTTTTTATTAAAGATCCGCCTTTGCCTCCACCATGCTGAAATGAGCAGCTTAGCCTGCAACGTTGCTCTATTTACCTCTTGATGTGGACACCAGAAAGTGGCGAATCTTTAATCACTATAATTGCATCAGAACCATTAGCTCTGTCCCGTTATTATTGAAAATATACAAAATTGCATGCAGTTAAAAAAATATACAGATCCAGGTGCAGGTTTTAAAACTGCAGAATATTTTTCCTTAGGACAACCCCTTTAGGGCTCATGCACACGGCCGTTGCCGGTTTTGAAGTCTGCTAATTGTGGATCTGCAAAACATGGATAACGGCTGCGTGCATTACGCATTTTGCGCAACGGTCACCCCCTGATAGAACAGTCCTATCTTTGTCCTGTTCTATAATTTTGCGGATGGCACAGAACGGACGTACGGATACGGACAGCACACAGAGTACTGTTCACATCTTTTGCGGCCTTATTAAAGTGAATAGGTCCGAGGCGACCCACAAAAAATGCGAATTGGATGTACACCTAAAGCAGGGTCCTGTGCATGAGCCCTTAAGGTTAGGTGATATTTGAATAAATAAAAAAATACTTATAATTTTAGATGAAATGTGCAGGATAAATATACTTGCTGAGTTGGGTATGCAACGGTGAGAATAATGATTACCGTATATGTTTTTCTGGTTCTAGGTCATCTGTACATATTTGCCGCCCATGTAAATTAGTGTCAGATAATATTGTTAGTACATACCTGCACTCTTGCTTCAGTTAAGTTCAGCCGCATAGCAAGGTCCTCTCTGTGAAAGCAAATATTTAATGATTAGTAGATCGGTCTTTTGCTGTGCTCAACATGCTTACATTTTTGTGTTGTCCTGTATGTAGTCTGCTTATGTAATGGCTACGGCCATATGCTCGTCTGGAAAATCACAGGTTGCAGACTTTTTTTTATTTTATTAAAGGGTACCTAAACCTGCACACAAAGCACGAGTATGGATCCACAGAAATTGTGTAGGATCTATATTCTGGAGAAGCAGAGCAGAACCAATGCAAGCAGAAGGTGCAGATCTCTATGAGAAGTCCCGCTGCGCCTTCCACGCATTGCATGAAGGTTTAGGCACTCTTTAATGTAAAAACACACAGTTTAAAGGGGTAATTCCTACTAAAAACATTTATTACATAGCCACAAGGTATATCATAAATGTCTGACAGGTGGTTCTGCATTTCAGAGAGCAGACAAGGTGGAAAGCATGCTTTTTTATGGGAGTTGGGAAACAGACACCATAAACTATCATGGAGATATTAGCAGCTGCCTTGTCCCATCTTCTCCGTAACGGTACAACCTGGTTTCCTGATGCAGTTTTTGAAGCTCAAATCAATAGTGGATCATAAAAGGAAAATATAAAGGAAAGGTACTTCTCTTTTTCACTCCTGATTTTGGCTTCCAAAACTGCATCAGGAAACCTGACCATGTGGCCGTACCCTTATGCAGAAGAAGGGACAGGTGACCACCAATCTCTTTCTAGGTGGGAACTGTACTTCTGGGATTTCCCTAAATGTCTGATTCATCCTTTCATTTTTCCAAAGGAGCTGTCCAAAATAAAAGGTGGAATCTGATTGGTTGCTATGGGCAACTAAGCCAGTTCTACTTTACACCAGTTTGGTAAATGACCCCCTTGGTGTGCTCCATTTCGTTGTGATAATTATTCCATATAAAGTGTAAAAATTCAGGTTTCTATGGAGTTATGCACAACCCTTTACTACTCTCTCTAAATTAGTGTTCCTCAACTCCAGTCCTCAAGGACCACCTACCGGTCATGTTTTTCATGATTTCCTCAGTATCGTGCAGGTGATATAATTAGTGTCAGTGCATCAGGACTTACCACAGGTAAGTTCTGTGGGATATTCTCAAATTATTATCGGCTGGTGGGCCTTGAGGACTGGTGTTGAGGAACACTACTCTAAATAAAACTCATTAGGGTTCTGGAAGCTGTTCTGCTGCTGTTTGCTGGATGTATGCACTGAAGGACTTATTAAGCTCTTCCTCTCTCTGTAGAATAGCGGGAATCTGTGAATTTTGCTGAACTTCGGTATTTGAGCACCCTTGCTGCTTGTTACAATGCTAGCCCACAATTGGGTGCTAATACTATTTGTTTGCAACAAACCTGTTGAGTCATTATTATAGCATAAACCCTTTAATAAAAGCGCTATTATCTTCAGACAATCCCTAGCCTAGCAGCTTCACCGCTGTTTATTTCCAAGCACAGCATCTGATAATTAAACCTATTTGTGATAGGAAGCTGTTCTGTAAACTCCTTGAGGTATTTGGGAATGATCATTCTACAGAATGCAGAATTACAGCAGTTTAGTTTTTTTTTTGTATTATCAACTTCTCAATTTGCATTTTGGAAACATTATTGTTTGCCTGAGGCCCAAGTTCAGTATAAATACTGGGTTAAGTACTGAAAATGTAAATGAAAGATAATGGGCATTAAAGCTTCGCATTCAGCCAGGAAACAGAAGAGCTTGTTACACTATTGCTTCCTTCATCAAATTAGCTGGCAGCCATAGAAGTTTTATTGGAATATGATTATATTTATGGTTTTTGTGATAAATATCAGTAGTGTATGCGGAATCATAAGCTGCTACTCTATGGTATTGATATGTTCTATTGCAAAACCACCTACTGTAAATTTTTCATAGACCACATACATAGGGCCACCGGTAAAGATGGGAAAATCTCTTGAAATTCATGTCGATTTGAAATTAGTTTCGGTTTGAAACTAATTATTTTGTCCGATTCATACATATCACTCATCAAATTCAATTTGGGTCCAAATAAATTCTACCCAAAATGAAAGATCCAGAAGTGCTCTGTATGATACTCTGAGGTCTCCTAGGAATGTATCCAACCTCTTTTTTAATACATTTTTAATTATTCTTTTTTAATTACTTTTTTCAATTATTTAATTTAATTATATATATATTATAATTAAAAAGTGGTCCAAATATTATCCCTTTTTGGTGGCAGATGCCTTCTCTGTCTTCTGATCTGTAAAACAGTGGTCGCCATTTTGAGTGATTTGTTTGAAGTTTCAGGCTGGCTAGAATTGGAATATTTGGGGAAATTTGTAACGAATTTGATTAGTTTAGTTTAGTTTAGCTAGAGGCTTCAGAATCCTGATACAACAAGGTTATCCTCAACCACTAGACAAAATTTATAACACTGTCATCTTCTGTGGCAAAAAGCTTTTGGACCTCTGCAGATACCAAGGCCCTGGTTCAACTATGACTTCTGCACCTCCTATAGCAACATCACTTTTTAAAATAACATTCTTCAAATGTAACAATTTTAGGAAAATGTATTGTTGATTGGATGTTTTACTTTTTTTTATTATTTTTTTTTACCAAACTATATTTTGATAGGACTATTAATGGTCTTTTTAAGGGAAGCTCCATGTCTAAAGTGTATACAGAAAAAGCATAAATAGAACATCCCTAAGATTACTGCAATCCCCAAATGTTTATAATAATCTAGCTCGATGCAGGAAGGTTTGCACTTTGCATTCTCTGTGGTGGACAGCAGTCTCTAGTCTGTGAATAAACTGCCTTTGAGAATTTCTGCACAATTTTTTTGGGCAAGCCTCTTGAACTTGATATACTGAATGGATATGCAGGTTTACATTCAGCTTTTTATTTGGAAAGGAAACTTTTGTTTGTGTGAATGCATCAAATCATTGCTATAAGCTATCTGCAACATAACAACGGGTTAGGAGAAGCTCCTCAAGCCCCACCACCAACGTTCTCAGAAACATTAATCTGATCACCAAAGAAGCTGTTAGCTAGCTCAAACTGTTCAAACCCACAGCGCTGGTAACATGCACTGTATTTTCCTAACTTACTATACACTACTATGCCAGGCTGGACCCCTTAGATGCTACAACCTTTCACATTGAGTCCTTTCCTTAGAGGGTCTACCTGACGTACAGTCGCCAGTCCATGACTGTGTGACATAAGTGATTATTCTACACAAACCATGGCACAAAGTTATGAATTATAACTTTCGCACTCTCAATATATTTCCTTTGAAATATACAATATATTAGAGACAAGTTGCAGAAGAAGGACTTGAACCATACAGTCATCTTTTACAGTGAGCTGTGGCTGATAAGTAAAAGTTTAAAGAATGAACATGAGGTTCTGCGTACACATTTTGATCAAACTGTATAAGCCTGAATGCTACTTCATTTAAGTAGGTTCCTACCCTATTTCATACATGGTGAGAGCATTAGCAGGGCACCTGCAGTGGCGGCAACCCAGCAGCCCATCATCACACTCTTGGCTATGGATCATATCCTTCCTCAGGTACAGCAGCAGAGGACACCTCACCGCACTACCACCAAGTGAACAGATTGAAAAAATCTCACCTTTTCATGTGGTGTCAATCCAAATAGCAAATAGGTAGAAAGTCTAAAGACAAATTCCCATGTGGCAAATTGGTTGGGGAAATTTCTGCAACTGCCCTATTCTGAATCTGAACTGGGCTTGCAGTAATCCATACGCTTACCACCAAAACAACCCCACTGAGATATATAGAACTAAGTTTTGAATCTAATGTGTGTAAACATCCACTTAGGCAGTCTGCTGGGACAAATGGGTGAAGTTCTGGTACCAAGGCAAAAAATGAGGGCGATGAACTATACAAATATGCCACAGTTGTAGAATAAAAAAGACATGGGCCCCACATACATTTAATAGAGTATGTGTCTCACTGTGCTGAAGCAGTTGTAATGTGAGGATGCTTAGCAGCAATATATTTATGTTAAAAATTGATGTGTGGTCCACTTCTTCAATCTGGACAATATATTATAGAAGTGATCTGTTCTAGCAACCAGAAGTGATGAGGATTCTTAAGTCATGTTGCTTGGAACTCATGCGACATTAAGCAGCTTTTATTGGAGTGTCTCCCTCATCCAAGTGCAGCTAAAGAAATATATGTCCATACTAAATATATTGCTATCAATATATGCAGCAAGGGATATACGAGTGCCCCCCTTACCTACAATTTATTAGCATTAATTTTATTCTGCGACATTGGGGTAAGTCGCTGGGAGTGCACCGCTCCATATCTTTCCAAACCGGGTGTAACCACTGACACATCCAGCTTTTATAAAAGCTCCTAATAATTAAGGTTAGATGATGATTGGGTCTTAACTGAATATGTTTCAAAATGGGCATAGGAATTTGGAATCTTGAAGAAGGTCTACACAAATCCAAATGAAGAAAGTAGAATCAAAGAATAACCTGGTAAACACATCTGGATAATGTGACTTCATGAAAGCCCTCTCCAGCTCTTCTAGCTGGAGGTTACTGAAAGTGGTGCGGTATCGGCGCTGCTTCCTTTTTCCATTTCCTGCGGCCATGGTCAGTTCAGAACCAGCATTCAGCTCTTCGTCACTTTGCTCCTTATTTTCACCATTTCGAGTCTCACGGATGTTCTTTGATTCGTTTTCTGTACGAATAGTTCCATTGGCCCCTTTGGATGATGAACTGTCTAAAGTGTTTTCTTGGACACGGGATGCTGGGTCATATATAATCATCGGAAGGGAGGAATCATCTTTCTGAACTAAAGAAAAGAGACAGATTGGAAGCTTTTCTGGTTCTCTAGTTATTTTAACATTATACATATCTCGGATAGAACTAGATTTTTTTTATTATCAACAGATCACTAGATTGTAAGCCCTTTGGAGCATGATCATTCTTGTTCAGTCTTGAAAGTCAAAACTCTTAACCACATTAAGATATATATATATATATATATATATATATATATATATATATCATATAATATTACTATGGACACACACTTTAACCAAAGTATATTCTTTTCTTTAATCTTTTTTCTATTAGAATTTTCTCTTTTTGTAAACCCATTACAGGAAGTATACAGAGAATTTGAACTTTTTCAACATCCCATACCGTATGTATATAATAAAAGGTTATATCCTTGAGACATAAAGTAAACATTTTTTACCTACTTTTTCACATTTTTGTCTGCTTCTCTAACAATTCTCAAATCTCAAACATCAAACTCAATCATACATGTCCTGCTGTAGCTATATATTAAGCATCTGAGGTGTGGAGGACTTGTATGTAGAATATTTTACTGTATCTGCATTTCCATGGCAGAGGTAGGTTCCTTAGTACAGAGCATACAGTGATGTATTTTCTACTCACCAGCACTTTTCAGCCTGAGTTCCTCTCTGGGACTGTTCTTGCCCCCAGGACTCTGAGCTCTCCCCAGAATGTTGTCTATGAAGTAGGAGGTGAGGAGCTGAGCAGGAGGCTGGGGATCTTTGGAGCTGTCCAGGGATGAGGGTGCTGGAGTCTGCATGGTTGGTGAGTGACTCTTCTCTGTGATGTAGGGAAGATGCAGCAGGTACTGGACATAGGAGGACATGCTTTCCTGCCCCTCTCATTGGTCCTGTTGATGTCCCTCACCACCTCTGTGTCACATAGTCCATGTAATCTGTTATTGGGTAGGCAGTTCCAAGCTTGAATTGGTGCATGCACTTACACAACACAGGAAGGCAGAGATTATAATACAGGAACTATTGTCCCCTTCTGCATAAAGATTTCTCACTGACTCATGCAGCTGTAAGGTTGATTTAAATAGGAATGCTCTGCGTAAGGCTTTCATTTAGTTCTGAGCTAAACACGGGGACAAGAGAGGAACCAAATATTTCTATGGAAATATTATTTACTTTTAGGTCTAAATCTGAATCATTACAGTAGTAAGTGTATCTGTTTCACCCACCTACCTACCTAAACATTTTGATCAAAAAAAGTACAAATAGAAAATGCTCTATATTTAGTGAACTACTACCAAACTTCATTTAACCTGCCCTAACTGATCAGTCTATCAATTAAAAAAATCATTAGCTAAACAGCACGTACCAAAAATTAACAATGTCAGTTCATTAAGGGATAAAAATATTAGATGTTAGACATAGTTAGAAGGGTCTTGGAAAATGTATAATGCTTCCAACAAAATAAATAAAAAACGATACCTTAAAGGGTTGTCCAGGATTTTACAAGTAAAAGACCCCCTGAATGGTGGGGGTCAGACACCTTCACCGATCAGCTGGTAAGCTCTGGCGCCAACGTTTATGATGCAGTAGCTACTGCAGGACAACTGATTGGTGGGGAAATCATTGCTCATTCTGAGGATAGGATATCACTTGGAAAATTCTGAAATACCTCTTTAACAATTCTATCCTGGTTTCCCACCTTTGTTTTTTTTTTGTTAAGTTTTCACATCCTGTCCTTTCAAGGCGCATGTCATGACAAGTGGTCGCAGCTACAAATCACAGTATGCCAATGGCGATCTTGTATCCACTTTAGTTTGTCATATAATAAAAATACATGTGTACAGGGCTGTATTCATAGCTAGTGCATCTCTAGGCACTGAAACTTCATGTGCTCAAATTCAGTCAATTAAAGGGTTTACCCATAGCTGCCAATGGGACCATTATTGCTGAGGTTTCACTGTACTTTAAGAGACAGTACCATCAAGTTTGGCTTATTCAAGTCCAAAATGGGTGGGGGTTTCTGCCTAGAAGTGGTACTTCTGGGTGGGTTTGGGGCATGTCCCAGGGTAAGGCTTAAAGTATAACTGTCGTATTTTATTTTTTATTTTTTGGGAGTATTGGATTGTGGTGATTAATATCACCTTGGTGGCCCTATTTCAACTTTTCACTGTGTATTCGATTACCCCTTAATTCCACAGTTTTGTTCCCTGTACTGCCTACTTTTACCTGTGCTTAAAATCAGGTTGCTATGCAGGGTCCGTCTATGTGTTGAAGGACGGAGGACGCAGAAGCACGCAGCGTGCAAGGTCAGATTACTGACAGCCAGGGACTGTAAGTAAATGATTAAAGCCTCCCCAGCAGCTGATAACAGTGCCTGGGCTGTGTGCACTTCTCCCTGTCCCTGCGCTTGGCAGACGCTCCCTCACTCAGCAGAGCTGGAGAATGCAGAGTGGAAGCAGCGCAGACCAGGGAAGGGAGATCTGCCGTCTGCTCAGTGTATAAATGAAAGCAACATGTGGTAAGAGGACCCCTTTGTGCTGCAGGAGATTAACCCTATAGGGGGAGGGCTGTGGTTACTGACACTTTTGGGGGCTATTGTTACTGGCTAGTGAGGGCAGGCGGGATTAGCCTCAGGGTGAGGGCAGCGGCGGCCATCTTAACTGAATTGTGAAATTGCAGTTTTATGCAGACTGGTTGCTGAGGGCTGAATCTTATTAAATATGGGGTAAGTCAGTCTAATAGTAACTGATTCTGGAATGTCATGTTATTAGTAACTACATATATGAAAATTGACATTAGGGTCTAAGTGTGACAGTTATCCTTTAAATGCCCTGAATTTATCAACAGAGATGTTGCTAAGTATGGTATACCCACAATAGACATTTCTCACCTGATCACTCAGAATCACTGCTGAGACCACATCATTATTGGAACAGGGCTCCAGAGCACAATGTTCCTCACCTCATGTTGAGGAGGATCTTGAATGGAGCAGTAGTTTAGCATGTTTATGGGCTGCCAGAGCTCTGTCCTAGAGATTATGAATGGAGCAGAACCACACATGCTCCATTCAAATGCCTTATCACTAAAGATGTACTGTGTAGGAGGAATGGGGGGTTTTGGACCCCATTTTTGCAATTGAGCCTTTACCTGTAATAGAGCAGAGGAAAAGTGAAGGTAACATAATTAGTGTGAGAAGAAAACAAAAGGGGACACCTGTCATGGAACCATGAACCAGACGTACAACAGAGATGAGTGGAAATAAGAAGGCTTTATTGGAAATCAAGCCGTGCAAAAGTCCAAACGGATGGCTAAACCGAAGCAGGGTCTTGCGTAGACAGAGGTCAGGAACCAGGAGGGTGGTCAGACGAAGCCAGGATCAGGAACCAACGGGGTAGTCAGACGAAGCCAGGATCAGGAACCAACGGGGTAGTCAGACGAAGCCAGGATCAGGAACCAAAGGGGTAGTCAGACGAGGCCAGGATCAGGAACCAGAAGCAGCAGCAGTCTTAGAAGCATGTGAACACAGGAGGACCAAGCAAGGAACTGAAGCCACAGACCTTCTATATATATGAGCTAGGCATCCAGCTCCTCCCAGTGGGAAGGAGAAGCCGCAGGGTGGGAGGCTACAAGAAACCCAGAAACCAAGATGGCCGCCAGCACATGTCAAACGAAGGTAAGACCATGACAGTACCTCCCCCTCAAGGGCCCCTCCTCCGCGGAGTAAGGAACGGTTTCTGAGGGAAGCGTGCGTGGAAAGCTCGGAGCAAAGCAGGAGCATGGACATCTGCGGAGGGAACCCAGGAACGCTCCTCTGGACCATAACCACGCCAATGGACCAAAAACTGCAACCGACCGCGGACCAGGCGTGAGTCCAGGATATTGCTCACCTCATATTCCTCACGATTGCCCACTTGGACCGGACGGGGCCGAGGAACCGAGGAAGTGAAACGATTACACACCAACGGCTTCAACAGGGAGACATGAAACACGTTGGAGATCCGCATGCCAGGAGGAAGCGCAAGGGCATAGGCTACCGGGTTTACCCTGCGAAGCACTCGGAAGGGACCAACAAAGTGAGGCGCCAGCTTGGGAGTGGGCACTCGAAGGTTGAGGTTGCGGGTGGACAACCATACACGGTCTCCGACCTGGTAGGAAGGAGCGGGCGCTCGTCTGCGATCAGCCTGGAGTCTCTGGCGCTGCGCAGAGACCTCAAGGGACCTCTGGATCTGTACCCAAGAAGCACGTAGGACGGAAAAGTGATCCTCCACAGCCGGAGTATCCTGGGGAGAGAATACCTCCGGTAACACGGCAGGTTGGAACCCATAATTGGCCATGAAGGGAGACGTTCCAGAGGAAGAGTTCACCGCCGTGTTCCTGGCAAACTCAGCCCAAGGCAGGAGGTCAACCCAATTGTCTTGGTGATCGGAGACATAGCAACGAAGGAATTGCTCCAAGGCCTGATTAGATCGTTCTGCGGCCCCATTGGACTGAGGGTGGTAGGCCGAGGAGAAAGAGAGATGAGTCCCCAACTGGGAGCAAAAGGCGCGCCAGAACCTGGACACAAACTGACTCCCCCGATCCGACACAATCTCCTTGGGCAAACCGTGCAACCGGAAGACCTCCCTGGCGAAAATCGTGGCCAACTCTTGTGCAGAGGGTAACTTCTTGAGAGGAACACAGTGGCACATTTTGGAAAACCGGTCCACAATCATGAGAATGACCGTATGGCCTCGGGATGCAGGGAGGTCCACAATGAAATCTATCCCCAGGTGTGACCATGGGCGCTCCCCGGTGGCTATGGGTTGCAAAAGGCCCGACGGAAGGTGCCGAGGGGACTTACTCTGGGCACAAACGGAGCATGCCGCTACATATGCGGCGATGTCGGAACGTAGAGAAGGCCACCAGAACAGACGTGAAACAGCCCAGGACAGCTGGTTCTTTCCAGGATTCCCTCACGGCCTTGGAGTTATGGTAGGTTCGCAACAACCGAGTGCGCAACTCCTCAGGCACAAAACACCTGCCGTTGGGTCTCCCAGAAGGAGCACCAGATTGAGCCGCCAAAATCTGCTCACCCAGGGGAGAGGTCAGGCTGGTGCGAATGGCAGCCAGGATCTGATTCGGAGGTATGACCGAAGTCGGAATCGACTCCTCCCCGGACAGCTCGGAGTACTGCCGTGATAAGGCATCCGCTCTGATGTTCTTGGAACCGGGTAGGTAGGAGACCACGTAATTAAAACGTGACAAGAACAGAGCCCATCTGGCCTGACGTGGTGTCAATCTCTTGGCCTCAGAAAGGTAGGTCAGATTCTTGTGGTCCGTCAGGATGAGAACCGGAACCACCGAGCCCTCGAGCAAGTGCCTCCATTCTTTAAGGGCCTGCACGATGGCCAATAACTCCCTGTCACCAATCTGATAGTTGCACTCCGCGGAAGACAGTTTCCGGGAGTAAAACCCACAGGGAAGCAGAGGACCCTCTGGTGTTCTACGCTGAGACAGAAGGGCGCCTACTCCCGTCTCAGACGCGTCCACCTCGAGGACAAAGGGCAACCCAGGGTTGGGATGCGACAGAATCGGAGCCGACACAAAGGCGGACTTTAGAGCCTCAAAAGCTCGGATGGCCTCGAGCGGCCAGGCCTGGAAATTACTGCCCTTCCTGGTCAGATCCGTGAGAGGCTTGGCTAGCATGGAAAAGTCCCTGATGAACTTCTGATAATAATTGGCGAAGCCCAAAAAGCGCTGCAGGGCACGGAGACCACTGGGCTGGGGCCACTGTAAGACAGCCGAAACCTTCTCAGGATCCATGGAGAACCCCTCAGCGGAAATGATGTAACCTAAGAAGGTTACCTGGGATCGGTGAAATTCGCATTTCTCAAGCTTACCGAACAGCCTGTTCTCTCGTAACCGTTGCAACACTCGTCTGACATCCATAATGTGGGCCTCCATGGATTCAGAATATACCAAGATGTCATCCAAATAGACCACCACACACTGCTGCAACAGGTCACGGAAAACATCGTTGATGAATTCCTGGAAGACTGCGGGCGCATTGCACAACCCAAAGGGCATAACCAAGGATTCATAATGACCGGTCCTGGTGTTAAACGCGGTCTTCCACTCATCGCCCGCCTTGATCCTTACCAGGTTATATGCCGCCCTCAGGTCGAGTTTGGTAAAGACCGTGGCCCCTTTGAGGCGATCGAACAGCTCGGAAATCAAGGGTATCGGGTAAGCGTTCTTGATCGTGATGCGATTGAGACCCCTGTAATCGATGCAAGGCCTCAACTCACCGCCCTTCTTTTTCACAAAGAAAAATCCAGCCCCTGCCGGGGACGAGGATTTGCGAATGTGTCCGCGTGAAAGCGCCTCCCTCACGTACTCCTCCATGGCCTCATTCTCCGCTACCGACAGTGGATAGACTTTGCCACGAGGAGGAACGGCACCGGATTGTAACTCTATGGCACAATCGTATGGGCGGTGCGGAGGTAGGGCAACCGCGCGCATCTTATCGAATACATCCCGGTACTCTTCGTATTCAGGAGGCAACAGAGAGTCCGAGGAAGTACACAGCAACTTGACAGGCCCATGGATGCAACTAACCCCACACTGCGGTGACCACGAGAGGATCTCGACCGATCTCCAATCGAAAGTCGGATTATGCTTCTGGAGCCAGGGGTACCCCAAGACCACCGAGTAGTGTGGAGACGAAATAACCTGGAGACAGACCGACTCTCTGTGAACGGCACCAATGGCTATCCCCACTGGAAGGGTCTCATGAGTCACGTGTGGCGGCAGAAGGGGTCTGCCGTCTATCGCCTCAAGAGCCAGTGGGGAACCTCGAGGCTGCAGAGGAATGGAATTGGCGGCAACGAACACTCTATCAATGAACAAACCACCAGCACCAGAGTCCACCAACGCCTGGGTCGTCACCGAGCCCCCGACCCAGGAGAGGACAACCGTGATCAGTGGTTTGTCAACACGGGATACCGGGGAAGAGGAGACTCCACCCAAGATCTGCCCCCGACAGGACCTCAGGTGCGAGCGTTCTCCCGGACGGTTCGGACATGCCAACCGAAAATGCCCACCGAGACCACAGTACATGCATCGGCCCTCGCGTCTCCGGAGTGCCCTCTCCCCCTCGGACAGGCGAGCAAACCCCCGCTGCATGGGTTCACCCCCAGACAAGTCATCCCCAGGAGGCGTGGGAGGAGAGGGAGGCACGGGTGGGACAGCAAACGTAGGCGCCAATCTGTTAGGAGACCTCCGCAGGCTCTCCTTAAAGGAAGGTCTCTCCCTGAGTCTGGTGTCAATCAAAATCAGGAAAGAAATAAGAGACTCGAGCTCCACTGGTAGGTCCTTAGCTGCAACCTCATCCTTCAAGGCATCCGAGAGACCATGAGAGAAAGCAGCGACCAGAGCCTCATTATTCCAGCCCACCTCTGCTGCCAGGGTACGAAACTCAATGGCGTATTCAGCTACGGATCGTGAACCCTGTCTGATGGACATAAGGAGCTTCGCAGCAGAGGCAGCACGAGCCGGCACATCGAATACCTTCCGAAGAGAAGCAACAAAACCGGAAAACTCGGCAACCACCGGATTGTTGTTCTCCCATAAAGGGCTGGCCCAGGCCAAGGCCTTGTCCGAGAGCAGCGAGATCAAGAAGCCCACCTTTGATCTCTCAGTAGGAAAGGCATGTGGCAGCAACTCGAAATAAATGCCCACCTGGTTAAGGAAACCTCGGCACTGAGTTGGCTCTCCCCCAAAGCGCTGTGGAAGGGGGGCAGAACCGGTCATACCCCGAGACACCGAAGGCGCAGCAACAGGTGTCGGGGTAGACTCTGGCGCAACAACCGGGGCGGCAGTAGGAGCGGGCCCAGGAGCGACAACCGACCCATCGGCAACGGAAGCGAAATGAGCCGTGCGTTCAAGCAGGGTTTGCAACGCCACAGCGAACCGACCCAACAGGTGATCCTGCTGATCAAGTCTGGCAACCAGCGTAGGTAGCGAGGATGGCCCTGTACCGTCAGAATTCATGGCTTGGTCCTAATGTCATGGAACCATGAACCAGACGTACAACAGAGATGAGTGGAAATAAGAAGGCTTTATTGGAAATCAAGCCGTGCAAAAGTCCAAACGGATGGCTAAACCGAAGCAGGGTCTTGCGTAGACAGAGGTCAGGAACCAGGAGGGTGGTCAGACGAAGCCAGGATCAGGAACCAACGGGGTAGTCAGACGAAGCCAGGATCAGGAACCAACGGGGTAGTCAGATGAAGCCAGGATCAGGAACCAATGGGGTAGTCAGACGAGGCCAGGATCAGGAACCAGAAGCAGCAGCAGTCTTAGAAGCATGTGAACACAGGAGGACCAAGCAAGGAACTGAAGCCACAGACCTTCTATATATATGAGCTAGGCATCCAGCTCCTCCCAGTGGGAAGGAGAAGCCGCAGGGTGGGAGGCTACAAGAAACCCAGAAACCAAGATGGCCGCCAGCACATGTCAAACGAAGGTAAGACCATGACAACACCAGGCTGGACAAACTTTTTTTATTTTTGTTTTCAATACCAGCTGCTAATAATGGTCCTTGCAGAAAATATGTCTATGAACAGATCTGCCAATATAGAAAATGCTCTTGCTTTTTGGTTTTCTGCTCTAACGGAAGGCACACAATATGAAGGACCCCCTTCTATGAAGTCCACAGAGGAGAAAAACTGGTGATCTAAAGATGAAGTGAGAATTGCTTGCTTACTATGATGCTGGTGAAACCCAAGGATAAATGTCCATAAAATGGTGGTGACACCGATATTGATAAAATTAAAATAACCATATTAATATTTGTGTCACCACCATTTTATGGACATTTATCTTTGGTTACACTAGTATCACTGTAAGCAAGCCATTCCGATCTAATCTTCGGATCACCAATATCTCCATATCCCTTGGACTAGATCGGTGAAGTTGGAGATCCCCTCCGGCCTATGCACAACAGTCTTGGTGTACTAATGTCTTACTTCAACTGTATTACCTATGTAACTTTGTGAACCTGTACAGGAATTTCTACCCTCTACCAAGCGATCATTGGTATTGAGCCCTTATGTAGCACAACCCAACCAGATAAGAGAACGCTTTATGCATTGAATCACCTTATTATTTTGTTTATAATGCTACACATAGTTTGCGCTCCTCTCTCTTTCTCTGGCCTTCTTCTCCTCTTTGCATGAAGTCCACAAAGAATATGCACTGGGGTTGTCTTTATGAGACACGGGACTCCTTTTATTGTGATTGACTGAGGTTGGATCACCACCGATCAGATACTTTGTAGATATCTTGGCAGAATCCCTTCAAGGTCAAACCACTGAAAAACTGAACTCTTATTGCTATGAAAATAAAGTAACATCATAATTAAAGGTGGAGATTATGCGTGATGTGTCTCTAAACAATTGTATTTACTTTGCACCTGAAATATTAACCAGGCTCCCAATGCACGCCCATAGTTGTGTTTGGTAAGTGGGTTAAGATGCTGTTGTATTGAAGATTTGGCATTCTTGACAAATATCATTTATATGGTCATTAGGAGCTAAATCCAATTGGATAATCATTTCATTTAATTATATTCATCCTATCCTACTCTTCTGCTACCTTTTCATACTAGTGACCCCAGATTCCATATGAGTAGCAAGTTTTGGGTAATGGACTGAATAGTTTGATGGGTGCTTTTTCTCCGTAATGGTGTGTTCACATTCCTGTCTGGACACCATTTTTTTTTAGAACTCAAACGCATATAACTGATTTAACCCGTAGGTCTGTCCTTTCAGAAATGGTCAAATTGGTCTTTGGGTGGGACATGGCTTCACACTCTTGGATGGCAGAAGTAAACAGGCGGACACATTAGCAACCTGAACAATGGTTTCACTGATCTCACCTGGAGACTTTTACCAGTTAAAACCAGATAGCAATACATATCCTTTTTTTCTAATCTTTTTATTTTCTGATTACAAAGAAAGAATAGATAAACTCTGATAGTCAACTATTGTGGATCCTGTCTTATCTATACACAGAGGTGATATCATTACAGGCAGGATTAGAATCACAGACAAGCAGGTATCTGCAGTAAAGTGATCTGTACAGACCAAGAAGTGGTGCCTATTATTAGGCTTAGAGCCCTGTGCGAAAACTGCAGGATTTTATGTTTTTTTGTTAAAATATAAATATTGACATGTAAAATGTAAATTAACATAAAAAATTATTTTAAAAATTTGCTTAACATAAAAACACGATATAAACAATAGGTCATTTTCTGATAACACATTCTCTTTAACCCCCTGGAAACCTGAGGTTTTTTCAATTTAGCATTTTCATTTTTCTTCCCGCAAAACTGACCTGTTCCCTTCATTCTCTGGGTCAGAACGATTACAACAATACCACATATGTATAGGCTTTTTATGTCTAAATAGTGTAAAAAAACATCACCATATTATGACCCCATAACTTTTTTAAAGTTATATCTACTGAGCTTTGTGGGGGCTCATTTTTTATTGATACCATTTTGGAGTGTGTGTGACTTTTTTATTACATTTTTTTTTTTTTTACGGCACTAGTAGCAAAAGGGTTAATTGTTATAGTCATGCACGGGGCAAGAGGTGTACAGTCTTAGGCCCCATTCACACAACTGTATTTTTGGTGTACATCTGATCCCCATTCTTTTCTGGATAGAATGCGGACTCATTCATTTCAATGGGTCCACAAAAATGCGGACAGCACACCGTGCGCCGTCTGCATCCGTACGTTTATTCCGTAGTGCCGCAAAATATATAGAACATGTCCTATTCTTGTCTGTTTGGCGGACAAGCTTAGGTATTGTTACAACGGATGCAACACATACGTCACATAGATGTCATCCATATTTTTTGCAGATCTGCATTTTGCAGGCCACAAAATACATACGGCTGTGTGAATGCACCCTTCGTAAGAGGTAACAGATCAAATGTGGAAACTGTCTCTTTATGTGGAAACAAGCAACTTTATGCAGTCCCGTTAAGGGCTCATTAACACGACCGTATGGTCACTGTACCCATGTTGCGGACTGTAAACAGCGGGTCCACAATA
This sequence comes from Bufo gargarizans, assembly GCF_014858855.1. Taxonomy (NCBI): domain Eukaryota; kingdom Metazoa; phylum Chordata; class Amphibia; order Anura; family Bufonidae; genus Bufo; species Bufo gargarizans. Next base: position 80,840,499 of record NC_058088.1, on the reverse strand, counting down.
TATATACGGGCACTGTGCATTCCGTGCTGTGGTGCGGTACCATTGACTTGAATAAGTCCGCGATCCGCAAGATACGGCAAAAGATAGGACGTGTCCTATATTTTGCGGTGCGAGGCATGGATAAGAAGCCCATGGAAACACTCGAAAGCCCATTCAAGTCAATGGTACCACACAGCAGCCAGTACCTGTGTTTTGCGGACCACTATTTGCAGTCCGCAGCACAGCACCCAATATGTTAATGTGCATGAACCCTTAGTGGCAGCAGCTTACTCTCTCCCTTGACTGCATTGCACCTGTCACCGCCAGACATCTGAGAAGCTCTGACAGATGTTCTTCAGAACCTCCTGCTTGAGTTTTTTTTGTTTTGCTTTCGTTTTGTCATCTCGTTTCCCTCTCTCAGCTGTCATCTAGTTGCACTGATTGCATCCCTTTAAATCCCCTCCCATACTGCATCACTTTGCGGTTTATACAACTTCCTGGAGTGTGTGCATGCTGGATGCTGCAACTGATGCTTCTACAGATAAGTCTGTTCATTTATTTGTGTTTTCCTGTTTGCTTGATCCTAGGTGACCCTGACTCCCTCCGTAATAAGTGTAGGGAGCCGGTGGTCGTGTCCCCTTACTATTATAGGGTGTTCAGGTGTCATACAGTCGAGGAACGAGGGTATGCATTTATCTACCATAGAGATTTTTGCATAGGCTGAGCAGTAAGGGAGAGAGCTAGGGCTGTTACAGGGCTTACCCTTTGGTTCTTTAGTTTTGGATCAAGTCAGTCGGATATTCATTTGTGTCTTCTAGTTTTCTGTAACACCTTCCGTGACAGCACCCAACTTAGATGGGGATCAACACTCTTTCTGGCAGCGATGAAGATGAAGACCTTAGATTGTGAGCCCCACTGGGGAAAGTTGGATGCTAATGTCTGTAAAGCGCTGCGGAATATAGTAGCGCTATATAAGTGCGTAAAATAAATAATAAATAAATAAATGCCAGCTCTTGCACTGTGGTTCTTCTTTTATCTATATGGTTCTGCAGAGAATGCCCAGAACTAATCAAGCTGCGGTATCTCCTTCCACAAGTCTCTTCCACAGTAGTACTCAGCAGTGGCAGGCTGACTGGATGGTCTTGGCCCCGGGCAATGGCTGCTATCAGGATGGGGGGGGGGGTCTAGGCAGCTATTTTCAGTCTGACATGCATTACAGGGCGTTTCACGCACATCTCACATCTCAGATCACCTTAAAGGCACATTAATAATACAAAGCACTTTATACACGGTGTATCACACATGGGTTCAGTTACGTTACACACATAAGTATAGTGGTGATACAGTATAATAACGTACATCAGCAGTGCTGGTATGTCCTCAGCAACAGTCATTTGACAGTCAATCAGTTAAAGTTAGGTGATATTGCCACCACAACAGGATCACTGGTAACCCATAGCAATGGAAATTAGCCAAGGATACTGTTTCTTCGTGTAAGAGGAGCAAAAGGCTATTTTCAACCCTCTTACAAGCCTCCGATGTTTTCATAAGAATTTAGAATTTCAAGTTATAGTTACATCAATATGGTGTTTATTTATATTGGCCGTGTAAATGGACCCTTAGGCCTCATGCACACGGACGTTTTTTTTCACGGTCCGCAAAACGGGGTTCCGTTGGTCCGTGATCCGTGACCGTTTTTCCGTCCGTGGGTCTTCCTTGATTTTTGGAGGATCCACGGACATGAAAAAAAAAAGTCATTTTGGTGTCCGCCTGGCCGTGCGGAGCCAAACGGATCCGTCCTGAATTACAATGCAAGTCAATGGGGACGGATCCGTTTGACGTTGACACAATATGGTGCCATTTCAAACGGATCCGTCCCCATTGACTTTCAATGTAAAGTCTGGAGTTCTGTTATACCATCGGATTGGAGTTTTCTCCAATCCGATGGTATATTTTAACTTGTAGCGTCCCCATCACCATGGGAACGCCTCTATGTTAGAATATACTGTCGGATATGAGCTATATCGTGAAACTCATTTCCGACAGTATATTCTAACACAGAGGCGTTCCCATGGTGATGGAGACGCTTCAGGTTAGAATATACAAAAAAACTGTGTACATGACTGTCCCCTGCTGCCTGGCAGGTGCTGCCAGGCAGCAGGGGCCAGACCCCCCCCCCCCCTGTTTTTAACTCATTGGTGGCCAGTGGGCCCCCCCTCCCCTGTTGTTAACTCGTTGGTGGCCAGTGTGCGCACCCCCCTCCCTCCCTCCCTCTATTGTAATAATAGCATTGGGGCCAGTGTGCGCGCCCCCCCACCCCCCCCCCCTCCCTCTATTGTAATAATAGCATTGGGGCCAGTGTGCCCCCCCCCCCCCCGATCATCGGTGGCAGCGGAGTAGAAGATTCATACTTACCTGGCTGCTGGCTGCTGCGATCTCTATGTCCGGCCGGGAGCTCCTCCTACTGGTAAGTGACAGGTCTGTGCGGCGCATTGCTGTCACTTACCAGTAGGAGGAGCTCCCGGCCGGACGCAGACATCGCAGCAGCCAGCAGCCAGGTAAGTATGAAAATCTTCTACTCCGCTGCCACCGATGATGATTACAATAGAGGGAGGGAGGGGGGGGGGGGGTTGGGGGGGTGCGCACACTGGCCCCAATGTATTAAAACAATAGAGGGAGGGAGGGGGGGTTGGGGGGGCGCGCGCACACTGGCCCCAATGTATTAAAACAATAGAGGGAGGGAGGGGGGTGCGCACACTGGCCACCAACGAGTTAACAACAGGGGAGGGGGGGGGCGCACAATGATATTCAAACTGGGGAGGGGGGGTCTGCCCCCTGCTGCCTGGCAGCCCTGATCTCTTACAGGGGGATATGATGGGGTTAATTGTACTATCATATCCTCCTGTAAGAGATCGGGTGCTGCCAGGCAGCAGGGGGCAGTCTTGTACACAGTTTGTAGTGTATTCTAACTAGAAGCGTCCCATCACCATGGGAACGCCTCTGTGTTAGAATATACTGTCGGATCTGAGTTTTCACGAAGTGAAAACTCAGCTCTGAAAAAGCTTTTATGCAGACGGATCTTCGGATCCGTCTGTATGAAACTAAAACCTACGGCCACGGATCACGGACACGGATGCCAATCTTGTGTGCATCCGTGTTCTTTCACGGACCCATTGACTTGAATGGGCCCGTGAACCGTTGGCCGTGAAAAAAATAGGACAGGTCATATTTTTTTCACGGCCAGGAAACACGGCTCACGGATGCGGCTGCCAAACGGTGCATTTTCCGATTTTTCCACGGACCCATTGAAAGTCAATGGGTCCGCAAAAAAAAACGGAAAACGGCACAACGGCCACGGATGCACACAACGGTCGTGTGCATGAGGCCTTAGGCTACACTCACTGTATTTTTGGTTGGCATCCCATCTCCAATTTTTGTGGACCCATTGATTTCTATGGGGGTGTAAAAAATCCAGACAACACACGGATGTCATCGGTCTGCTGTCTTCATTCGTGCAACCGTGCCGCAAATGATAGAACATGTCCATTTTTCGGACAAGAATAGGCATTTTTTACAATGAGTGCTGTGAAAAAAGTGTGGGATGGACATGGACCGCATTCAAATTTTGCAGAACCATGATTTGCGGAACACAAAATGGATACGGTCATGTAAATAAATTATAACATGATCTTGAAAAAATATCTGTCACCTGGAGGAATCCCATAGAGCAGACGCCATCAGCTATGTTGACATTGGATGTCATCCATGTAACATAGTACATAAGGCCGAAAAAAAGTTGATCCAGAGGAAGGCAAAAAAAAACTGTGAGGTAGAAGCCAATTTTTCCCACTTAAGGGGAAAATAAATTGCTTCCCGACTCCAATCAGGCAATCAGAATAATTCCCTGGATCAACGACCCCTCTCTACTAGCTATAGCCTGTAATATTATTACACTCCAGAAATACATCCAGGCCCCTCTTGAATTCCTTTATTGTACTCACCATCACCTCCTCCTCAGGCAGAGAGTTCCATAGTCTCACTGCTCTTACCGTAAAGAATCCTCTTCTATGTTTGTGTAGAAACCTTCTTTCCTCTAGACGCAGAGGATGTCCCCTCGTCACAGTCACAGTCCTGGGGATAAATACACGATGGGAGAGATCTCTGTACTGACCCCTGATATATTTATTCATAGTAATTAGATCTCCTCTCAGTCGTCATTTTTCTAAAGTGAATAACCCTAATTTTAATAACCTTTCAGGGTACTGTAGTCACCCCATTCCAGTTATTACTTTAGCTGCCCTCCTCTGGACCCTCTCCAGCTCTGCTATGTCTGTCTTGTTCACTGGAGCCCAGAACTGTACACAGTACTCCATGTGTGGTCTCACTAGTGATTTGTAAAGTGGTAGGACTATGTTCTCATCACGGGCATCTATGCCCCTTTTGATGCAACCCATTATCTTATTGTCCTCGGCAGCAGCTGCCTGACACTGGTTTCTACAGCTTAGTTTGTGGTTCACTAAAATTCCTAAGTCCTTTTCCATGTCAGTGTTACCCAGTGTTTTACCATTTAGTATGTACGGGTGACTTGCATTATTCCTTCCCATGTGCATAACCTTACATTTGTCAGTGTTAAGCCTCATCTGCCACTTATCTGCCCAAGCCTCCAATCTATCCAGATCCCTCTGTAGCAGTATACTGTCATCATCAGTGTAAATTACTTTACACAGTTTAGTGTCATCTGCAAAAATGTATATTTTGCTGTGCAAGCCTTCTAAAAGATCATTAATAAATATATTGAAGAGAATAGGGCCCAGTACTGACCCCTGAGGTACCCCACTAGTGACAGTGACCCAATCTGAGTGTGTACCATTAATAACCACCCTCTGTTTTCTATCACTGAGCCAGTTACTTACCCGTATACAGACGTTTTCTCCCAGTCTGAGCATTCTCATTTTATATACTAACCTTTTATGTGGTACAGTGTCAAATGCTTTGGAGAAGTCCAGATATACGACATCCATTGCTTCACTGCTGTCAAGTCTAGAACTTACCTCCTCATAGAAACTGGTTAAATTAGTTTGACAGGACCGATCCTTCATGAAGTCATGCCATGTTGCCCCTTTTTTTGTGTGGATCCATAGAGATGAATGGGTCCATGTGCAATCTGCAGAAAATCCGTATCGTACACGGATACAAAACAATCGTGTGCATGAGGAAAATCCGCAACGTATCTGGACAAAACCGGCAGTAGCAAAATCCTCACCAAATTGCATGGATTTTGGTGTAGAAATGCTGTGGATTTGCCACACATATCACCATTTGCATTGCAAAACGCGAAGTCTGTAGAAATATGCAACATAAATAGACATGCAGCAGATTTAAAATCTGTACCGCATGTCAAATTACCTTTTAGGCTGGTACTACACGGGAACATGTGTTGTGAGACATGAAAATTGCCATCTTGTATTGCTGGTTACTGGTCGCAAGTCACATGCGTCATAGACCACATTGGAAGTGATGTGTGACCTGTAATCTGCCTGCAACTTTTCCGAAATTTGGCTGTGTTTTACAGCCAAATCACAGCTCTCTGTCTCATAGACAATTTGTACAAGTGTTGTTGGTTGCGCAGATCTTCTGAGACTTCTTGTCAAGTGACACATTGCCGTTTAGATCTAGACAGAGTGATGCAGACTTTCTGCTTGCAAGTCAACTGTGGAAAATCCACTGCCTTTACAATACGTGTTTCAACGGTAAAAAAATGTAATCAGGGTTAGGCCTCATGCACACGACCGTTGTGTGCATCCGTGGCCGTTGTGCCGTTTTCCGTTTTTTTTTCGCGGACCCATTGACTTTCAATGGGTCCGTGAAAAAATCGGAAAATGCACCGTTTTGCAGCCGAGGCCGTGATCCGTGTATCCTGTCCGTCCAAAAAATATGACCTGTCCTATTTTTTTGGCCGTAGGTTGCTTTGGCCGAAGATCCGTCTGCATAAAAGCTTTTTCTGATCTAAGTTTTCACTTTGTGAAAACTCATTTCCGACAGTATATTCTAACACAGAAGCGTTCCCATGGTGATGGGGACGCTTCTAGTTAGAATACACTACAAACTTTGTACAAGACTGCCCCCTGCTGCCTGGCAGCACCCGATCTCTTACAGGGGGATATGATAGCACAATTAACCCCTTCAGGTGCGGCACCTAAAGGGGTTAATTGTACTATCATATTCCCCTGTAAGAGATCAGGGCTGCTAGGCAGCAGGAGGCAGCCCCCCCCTCCCCAGTTTGAATATCGTTGGTGGCACAGTGTGCGCCCACCATCGCCCCCCCCTCCCTCTATTGTAATAAATCGTTGGTGGCACAGTGTGCCCCCACCATCGCCCCCCCTCCCTCCCTCTATTGTATTAAATCGTTGGTGGCACAGTGTGCCAACCACCATCACCCCCCCTCCCTCTATAGCAGTAACATTGGTGGCAGTGTGCGGTCTCCCATTCCCCCCCCCCCATCATTGGTGGCAGCGGAGTTCCGATCGGAGTCCCAGTTTAATCGCTGGGGCTCCGATCGGTAACCATGGCAACCAGGAAGCTACTGCAGCCCTGGTTGCCATGGTTACTTAGCAATAGTACAACAGTAGAAGATTCATATTTACCTGCTTGCTGCTGCGATGTCTGTGAACGGCCGGGAGCTCCTCCTACTGGTAAGTGACAGTTCTTTAGCAATGCGCCGCACAGACCTTTCACTTACCAGTAGGAGGAGCTCCCGGCCGGACACAGACATCGCAGCAGCAAGCAGGTAAGTATGAATCTTCTACAATTGTACTATTGCTAAGTAACCATGGCAACCAGGGCTGCACTAGCGTCCTGGTTGCCATGGTTACCGATCGGAGCCCCAGCGATTAAACTGGGACTCCGATCGGAACTCCGCTGCCACCAATGATGGGGGGGGGGGGGGAATGGGAGACCGCACACTGCCACCAATGTTACTGCTATAGAGGGAGGGGGGGGGCGATGGTGGTTGGCACACTGTGCCACCAACGATTTAATACAATAGAGGGAGGGAGGGGGGGCGATGGTGGGCGCACACTGTGCCACCAACGATTTATTACAATAGAGGGAGGGAGGGGGGGGGGGGCGATGGTGGGTGCACAGTGTGCCACCAACGATTTATTACAATAGAGGGAGGGAGGGGGGGCGATGGTGGGCGCACACTGTGCCACCAACGATATTCAAACTGGGGAGGGGGGGGCTGCCCCCTGCTGCCTGGCAGCCCTGATCTCTTACAGGGGAATATGATAGTACAATTAACCCCTTTAGGTGCCGCACCTGAAGGGGTTAATTGTGCTATCATATCCCCCTGTAAGAGATCGGGTGCTGCCAGGCAGCAGGGGGCAGTCTTGTACAAAGTTTGTAGTGTATTCTAACCTGAAGCGTCCCCATCACCATGGGAACGCCTCTGTGTTAGAATATACTGTCGGATCTGAGGTTCACGAAGTAGCTCATATCCGACAGTATATTCTAACATAGAGGCGTTCCCATGGTGATGGGGACGCTTCAAGTTAAAATATACCATCGGATTGGAGAAAACTCCAATCCGATGGTATAAAAGAACTCCAGACTTTACATTGAAAGTCAATGGGGACGGATCCGTTTGAAATGGCACCATATTGTGTCAACATCAAACGGATCCGTCCCCATTGACTTGCATTGTAATTCAGGACGGATCCGTTTGGCTCCGCACGGCCAGGCGGACACCAAAACGACTTTTTTTTCATGTCCGTGGATCCTCCAAAAATCAAGGAAGACCCACGGACGAAAAAACGGTCACGGATCACGGACCCACGGACCCCGTTTTTGCGGACCGTGAAAAAAAACTGTTGTGTGCATGAGGCCTTACTATGGCAGCCAGGACGCTATTAAAGTCCTGGTTGCCATAGTAGTAGTGGGGAGTGGGGGAGCAGTATACTTACCGTCTGTGCGGCTCCCGGGCGCTCCAGAATGACGTCAGAGCGCCCCATGCGCATGGATGACGTGCCAAGCGATCACGTCATCCATGCGCCTGGGGCGCCCTGACGTCACTCTGGAGCGCCCGGGAGCCGCACGGACTGTAAGTATACTGCTCCCCCGCTCCCCACTATACTTTACCATGGCAAACAGGACTTTAGCGTCCCGGCAGCCATGGTAACCATTCAGAAAAAGCTAAACGTCGGATCCGGTAATGCGCCGAAACGACGTTTAGCTTAAGCCTGGATCCGGATTAATGCCTTTCAATGGGCATTAATTCCGGATCCGGCCTTGCGGCAAGTCTTCAGGAATTGTGGCCGGAACAAAAAGCGCAGCATGCTGCGGTATTTTCTCCGGCCAAAAAACGCTCCGGTCCTGAACTGAAGACATCCTGATGCATCCTGAACGGATTTTTCTCCATTCATAATGCATGGGGATAATCCTGATCAGAATTCTTCCGGCATAGAGCCCCGACGACGGATCTCTATGCCGGAAAAGAACAACGCAGGTGTGAAAGAGCCCTAAGACTCAATTCACACAACAGTATTTTCGCTCCACATCCGATCTGAATGGGGATCAGATGCGGACCCATTCATTTCAGTGGGACGCAAAACAGGGGTGCATCTAGCCTTTCTGCTGCAAGAGACGAAACCTGAACTGACCCCTCCCCCCATGCCAAATTGTCCACCTTAACCCCTTCCTTACAACTTTACTATTAAAGCCATACTTGGAGATGAATGCTTTCACAATGAAACCCCTCATTACCCAGGGCCTTTCCGCTGCCCCCCACTTGTCCCTACCTTTCCGCTGCCTGAGACAATTGCCTCCCCTCGCCTCATTTGCAGTGCACCCCTGAACATGTCCGTTCTGCAGCCCCACAAAAAAGATAGAACATGTCCTATTCTTGTTTTGCTTACAAGAATAGGCATTTTTACAATGGGTCTGCAAAAAAAAAAAAAAAAGATGCACCACTGACATCACAGGGAAGCCATTCATATTTTTTACGGATTTGGTTAATATGATGATGCATTGTATTAACCCAACCTTTTCTGTATCAGGTATCTTGTGAAAGATTTTCAGTTCTGATACTATCCATGCTGATCCATGATGGCCATTTTCTTTTTAAAAAAAAACAACTACCCTTAAAATACTACTTTTCATTGTAATTGCCGGTGGTTGTCTCAAAGTGGTTTCACTGTATTTTATGGGTTTGACAACGCAATACAAAGTGTATTGTGGAATAATGGAAGGTGTGTAATAAATGATTAGTGGTAACTGAATTATTAACAGTTTTCAATCATTTTCCATTTTACTATGTGTGTGTCTCCCTCTAGTGGACAGCTAACTCTATTACATTATGTATCAAAAAGGTTCTTGCAAATACACAAAAAAATGAACTCCCCAAGAAGGAGTTATTGGAATCAAACTATCTATGTGTGACTGTAATGATATCATATGTAAGTGATTACAATATTAAAGGAAAGGATAAGATTATTGGGGAAAAAATCTACAATTGAAAGGAGGCTCTAGTCCCTGTTTAGCCGCCTCTTGCCTGGATACAAGATGCAATACGGTAGGGTATGGAGGCATACAGGTTCCGTATGGTATCCTGTGACACATTTGCCCACAGGTGTTGCAGCTGGGTCTGTAGATCCTGCACACTCATAGGCTGCCGAAACTGGCGACCCAGTTGGTCCCATAAAAGCCAGTTGAAAGCCCTGCCGTGAGAGGTAACACATGTGGTCACAGGGCGCATATCACTGAGCTGTTGGTGTCCCTCGAGCCACTACTAGGGGTGACTGACTGTTCTATGCAATGGCTGGCCAGATCACACCTGCAGTTTAGACAGTACTCATCACGAGGCCTCCATACTCGAACCAGACAATCATGGGATCCCAAACAGAACCTGGATTGGTTGCTAAAGATGATACGGATCCAGATCAAAGCAGTCCAGGTTTCTCATTTGCGACACCAATGCAAACGAAGGTGACGGTAGTTGGCTGTCATTGGCAGGACAATTTAATGGACGCAGTGACATAAAAATCCTTCTTGTAAGTTCCTGGAAATGGTCTGGGCAGAGACAGGGGTGTGTAATGAAGTAATGGATAGTGGAAAACGAAACTGTGGGGGCTGCTCATGCTTGTCGGCAGATCAAACGATCCTCTCTACTGGTAGTCTGTCTGGGCCATCCAGAGCCTGTTTGCCATGTGTGCGTGCCCTCATGTAACCAGTGCTCCCAGCACCTCCTAACAGCTAGGTCTGAACAGCCTAGATGGTATGCAGTCAACTGGCTAAAATATCTTTGAGTGTGTTGTATGAGTTGTGTATCTAGCAGTCAGTCAACAATCACTCGTCAAGAGGTACACTACCCAAAAGTAGCCCCTGAGAGCCTTTTTTTTTATAGGGCTGCAGAGGAATCACATTTATGCCCTCTTGTGGCAAGATCCAGTGTCTAAGACCACACTAGTAATTATTTATATATCTCCATGAGGCATAACTGCATGCCAAGTTTTGGAGCAATCAACAATATATACTCATCTAAAGAATTATTAGGAACACCTGTTCTATTTCTCATTAATGCGATTATCTAGTCAACCAATCACATGGCAGTTGCTTCAATGCATGTAGGGTTGTGGTCCTGGTCAAGACAATCTCCTGAACTCCAAACTGAATGTCAGAATGGGAAAGAAAGGTGGGCTACAACAGCAGAAGACCCCACCGGGTACCACTCATCTCCACTACAAATAGGAAAAAGAGGCTACAATTTGCACGAGCTCACCAAAATTGGACTGTTGAAGACTGGAACAATGTTGCCTGGTCTGATGAGTCTCGATTTCTGTTGAGACATTCAAATAGTAGAGTCCGAATTAGGCGTAAACAGAATGAGAACATGTATCCATCATGCCTTGTTACCACTGTGCAGGCTGGTGGTGGTGGTGTAATGGTGTGGGGGATGTTTTCTGGGCACACTTTAGGCCCCTTAGTGCCAATTGGCCATCGTTTAAATGCCACGGGCTACCTGAGCATTGTTTCTGACCATGTCCATCCCTTCATGACCACCGTGTACCCATCCTCTGATGGCTACTTCCAGCAGGATAATGCACCATGTCACAAAGCTCAAATCATTTCAAATTGGTTTCTTGAACATGACAATGAGTTCACTGTACTAAAATGGCCCCCACAGTCACCAGATCTCAACCCAATAGAGCATCTTTGGGATGTGGTGGAACGGGAGCTTCGTGCCCTAAATGTGCATCCCTCAAATCTCCATCAACTGCAAGATGCTATCCTATCAATATGGGCCAACATTTCTAAAGAATGCTATCAGCACCTTGTTCAATCAATGCCACGTAGAATTAAGGCAGTTCTGAAGGCAAAAGGGGGTCCAACACCGTATTAATATGGTGTTCCTAATAATTCTTTAGGTGAGTGTATATGGGTGTGTTAATTTTTTGTCAATAAGTATACTCTGATATCCATGCGTCCACCCCACAAAAGATAGGCATCTCCTATACTTTACAGCAACTTTCGGATCACGGACCTATTAAAGTCAATGGGTCTGGACAGTGATGTGGTGTGCACGCGGACAGTATCCTTGTTTTGCGGATCTGCAGTTTGCAGACCACAAAAAAATTATTGCCATGTCAATGCCCCCTAAGTCTGTCATGATCATAATTTACTTTACAGTAATATTTGAATATATATTTGTTAAAAGCTGCATTTGTTTTGTTTTCTTCAGAACATTTTCCAACTTAGGGTCCATTCACACGTCCGCAAAATGGGTCCGCATCCGTTCCGCAATTTTGTGGAAAAGGTGCGGACCCATTCATTTTTAATGGGGTCAGAATCTGCTGTCCGCAACCGCATTTGCGGATCCGCACTTTCGAATCCGCAAAAAAATAGAACATGTCCTATTCTTGTCCGCAATTGCGGACAAGAAAAGGCATTTTCTATGAGAGTGCCGGCGATGTGCGGTCCGCAAAATGAGGAACGCAAATTGCCGATGTCCGTGCTTTGCGGATCTGCAAAACACATATGGATGTGTGAATGGATCCTTAAATGGAATATAAGCACTTCCCAATATCAATGTATACAGAGATCGCTGCCAAACACTAAACAGGACTGCCTACTAGTGATGAGCGGCAGGGGCAATATTCGAATTTGCGATATTTCGTGAATATTTGGTAGAATATTCGTCATATATTCGAGAATTTTCAAATTCTAGATTATTTTCTTGATCGCGAAAAAATCGGCAGTGTAATATTCGTGTAATGCGCTCGAAATACAGGCGTGGGTCACTTTGGCTACATTTTTCAAGCTGCTAGTTTCCTGAACATTGCAAAAGCTTTATATGCAGATAGAGTGCTCCAATATATTCGCGATTGCGAAATCGGCACTAATGATGCAAATATTTGGGCGCAATACGTGCAACTTCACATTTTATTAGGTCTGACTACTTATTAGTGATTGGTGCACTAAGTAACTTATGACATCGCAGCACTATGTATGCATGGACAGCAGAACCTCTCAGCTACACTATATCACTATCTAACCTACACTGACTATCTACCAATTAACTATCTGTGTTATATATATAAGCTAACTAACTAATATAATGACACAGGAGAGCAGAGAGCACAGCAATAACACTGCTGTCTCTCTCGGATCTGCAAAATACTGCATACAAGGGCTGCTGGGGAGGTTGCAGCCTTCTCATTGGCCAACAAGGAAGAAGGGAGGTTACTAGAATAATCAAAACTACGAATATATATCACTATATTCTAAATATTCGCAAATTCTCAAAGTGCCAATATTTGCGAATAATATTCACTATTCGAATATTCGGGGAACCGAGGGGAAAATTAAATGAATAAGAAACTTTGTAATATATCTTATTAGAGAAATATGTCTTGTTCTAGATTTATCAGCTATTTTCTTCTTCCCCTTTTTGTAATTTCACTTTCTAAAATTCGTGAGAAATCCATCCAAGATGGGCTGCCTGCTCAATGAAGGATCATCTTACATCAGCCTATAAATGTCTGTGGAGAGGGGAGCAGGAGGCAGCAATTGCAGAGAGACACGTGCAGACAGAAGAATAAAATACAATTTATTCTGAATCTTTTCCAACAAAACTATATATCATTATGCCCAACTCCTCCTGCTGTTTAATATGCAGATGGCAGATCAGACACCATATTCAATATGCCAGGTTGCCTTTAACTAGCTACATATCCTCAAATGGTGCTGTACTTTCACACAACTTTGTATAAATCAATAGACATGTGAATATAAGAAACTTTGTAATATAGCTATGATGTCTCTATGTATAGTCTATGGGCGCACATTATTATAGCTAGTTTCCACTCACTAGGTTAAAAGAAAATGAAGAATTACAGAAGTAATTAAGAGAAAAATGAATGCTAAAGTATGCCAGATTCAACGCAAATGTAGCAGCTTATTCTGCAAACTTATCTGAAAGCTTTAAAGGTACTGTTACGGTTTCCCCTGCCGCTTCTGCCTCCTACTAGCAGTGGTGTCCAGTTTCTGGGAAAACCAGGCTGGTGATTAGGCCTATTAGTATGCAGGAGCCTCGCACCAATGGCGCCACGTGCTGGGGCTCCATGGTGTCATCAGGCAGGTCACATGGGACTGCCTGGCGTGCTGAGAAGATGGCATGTTATACCAGTCGGCAGGCTATTTAAGCCAGGCACTTGCACTTAGCAGGTGCCTGTGAATTTGTGTTCTCTGACTCATGCCATGCCCACTTTTTTTTTTAGATCTGGCGTGAGTGGGGAAAAGTTACAGATTGTGGAGCAAATAATCTTTGTGCCAGAAATACATCTAATATAGGCGTATTTCTGGATATTGAATGATCCCCAGTATGTCTAGCCTATGTAGGATGGTTTTCCAGCTTGACAGGGAGACTGGTTTAGTGTAAAAGGGAGCATGACTTAAGATGCAACAACATGTGTACCAAACTTGCACCAAACTTTTGGTGCAAAGTAAGCCAGCCTATAGTTTGTGTAAAGTTAGACAAAAATGTCTAGCCATCCAAACCTGTCATTTGGTGTGAGCCATTGTCACAGATTTTGTTCATTTATGTACTGGCTGTGTGAGGGTGCCTATACATCTTTAATAGCTTTAGACCAACAGCTCCCATATTCCCAACTCCCCCATACACATGCATGCTCAGTTTGGCCTAACATACATGTGCTTTCAGTGGCAAGTGAAGAGAAAGCCGCTGTTAGACACCTCTGGCGACAGCTTATGTCCTGCCAGAACAAAAGGATAGGACATTGGAATTTAACTTGCCCCATCCTTTTTTCCGCTCACATCCTTTGAAGAGTCGAGAGGTGCTCCATGTTAGAAAGTCGTCTGGTTCGGCCAACGATAATCAACTGTGTATGAGAGCCTTAAAGGGGTTCTCCGGGAATTAAGAAAATAAAAATACTTAAATATCACTTTATTAAAAATATATTCCCAAATACCATTTATTATTTATAATAGTTAATTTTGTCTGGGGAGTAATCATTAGGAGAAATGAAATGGTCGCCATCCTATTAGTACACATAAAACCTGTCCTAATCACAAAGCAGGACAAGTTACTTCACAACACTGAGCTAAAGACCTGCCTCATCCTCCTCTCTGCTCTGCTTGTCAGGGAAATATGAATACAGCTGATAAGATCTTCAGCTGAATCTCTGTAGGAATGGAGTTCATGGGGAGACATGAAGTACAGAGAGAACGGACAGGACAGGACAGACTGTGGTAATGTAGGGCTGTGGTAATACAGACTGCATACAAGTACTGCTGCTCATTAGCCACATCCACATCTCATATCTGTACTTCATATCTCCTCATCTTAGCTGTATTCAGGATCATAATACCTGAGACGCAGAGCATAGCGGTGTCTGAGGCAGTGGCGTGCCTATGGTGTTTGGCACCTGGGACAGGTCCTTTCTCTGGCAGCTCCCCCCAATACTTAAAATAAAATCACAGTAGTATTGCCCTCACTGTACAACCTTCACAGTAATTTTGTCCAGATATGTGCCCCCTCACGGTAGTTATGCCCACACTGTGCCCCATAACAGAATTTATACCCTCACTGTACAACTTTCACAGCAGATATGCCCACATTGTGCCCCCTTAAAGTACTTATCACTTCATTGTGCCCCCTTCACAGTAGTTTTGCCCTCTCTGTGCCCCTTTCACATTAGTAATGCCCTATCTGTGCCCCTTCACAGTTGCAATGCCCTCTTTGTGCCCTTTCAGAGTAGTTATGTGATCACTGTGCCCCATAACAGCAGTAATGCCCTCTGTGCCCCTTCACAGTAGTAATGCCCATTGTACCCCTTCATAGTAGTAATGTCCACTCTGTGCCCCATAAAAGTTATGCCCACTCCCTTCACAGGAGTAATTCCCTCTGTGCCACCTTCACAGTAGTAATGCCCTCTGTGCCCCCTTCAAAGTTGTAATGCCCATTGTACCCCCTTCATAGTAATAATGCCCGTTCTACCCCTTCATGATAGTAATGCCCATTGTACCCTTTTCATAGTAATAATGTCCTTTGTGTCCCATACATAGTAGTAATGCCCATTGTGTCCCCTCCACAGTAGTATGGCCATTTGTGCCCCCTTCATAGTAGCTATGCCCATTGTGCCCCCTTCATAGTAGTAATGCTCTCTGTGCCCACTTCATAGTAGTAATGCCCATTCTACCCCTTAATGATAGTAATTCCCATTGTGGCCCCTTCATAGTACTAATGCCCATTGTGCCCCCTTCAAAGTTGTAATGTCCATTGTACCCCCTTCATAGTAATAATGCCCATTGTGCCCCCTTTATAATAGAAATGCCCATTGTGCCTCCTTCACAGTAGTAATGCCCATTGTGTCTCCTTCACAGTAGTAATGCCCATTGTGCCCCCTTCATAGTAATAATGTCCATTGTGTCCCATTCATAGTAGTAATGCCCATTGTGTCCCCTCCACAGTAGTAATGCCATTTGTGCGCCCTCCACAGTAGTAATGCCCATTGTGCCCCCTTTATAGTAGTAATGCCCTCTGTGCCCCTTTGTAGTAGCAATACCCTCTGTGCCTCTTTGTAGTAGTAATGCCTTCTGTGCACCCTTTGAAGTATTAATGCCCTCTATCCCCCCTCAATGGTAGAAATGCCTATTGGGCAGTAAAGTCCTGTGTTAAAAACAAAAAACACGTTACCTACTCACCTTGTCCCATTACTTAAGCTCACAGTCCTCTTTCCCTTGCAGACAAAGATCACTCTGCAATCCTGTTTGGGAGGAGCATAGGTAGATTCCTGAGCTGCAGGCTCCTCACATAGGCCGGCAGTGCGATCTGTGTCTGCAGGCTGAATAGTGGAGCAGGGAGAAGTCTCCCTGCTTCATTATTCAGTGCGGGAGAGAAGGAGCACAGGAGCTGAGCTGTCAGTGAGTGACAGGACCGCAGCTCCTGGTGCTCCAGCAATGAGTGCTTCCATCTGTATTGATGGAAACGCTTATTGCTTCTGGGTTCTGGCACCCCTCTGACAGTGGGCACCGATGCGGACCCCCATTAGCATGCCACTGGGCAGAGGCACAACATAGTATTCTGATGTAACTTGTCCTCCCGTGTGGTTAGGACAGGTTTTGTGTGCACTAATAAAGAGGCCATTTTATTTCTCCTAATGATTGCTCCCCAGACAAAACAAGCCATTATAACGAATGAAAGGTATTTGGGAATATATTTATAATAAAGTAATATTTAAGTATTTTCATTTTCTTAATTCCCGGAGAATCCCTTTAAGTTTAGACTGCCTACCCTTTAAACTAGGTTTGTAAATCTACCCATTGTTGACAGAAGGAAGCAACACTGAAGATAATTCTCTTGGTCCTTGAAGTAAAAAATGGCTTGGTCTCCTAGGAGTTAAGTGATATGCTTCTGTTCGGAGCTTTGATTTAATAGGCTGTATGTAACATATAGCAAACATAGATCTATATTTAGCCGTTTCAGAGAAAAGGTTGGTTCATTATAACGACGATAGATGCTCAAGGCTCGGTACTTGCCGCACCTCGTCAGGCACGTAGTTAATGTCATCCACTGCCTCTCAGATAACACGTCAAAAGGTTATCACCATTTATTACAGGACTATGTGATGAGCACCATTAGAAACCTGCCAGATCAAGTAATTACATGCTCTTCTTTGCTTTTCTCTACCTGGTGATATTGATTTAAGGCTCTGTTCACACCAGCCTTGGTTATTTCCATTGTTCTGGTCAGTTATAGGAGCAGAGCAATACAAGTAACAGAAGGGCTGAATCCTGACATGACGGATACCACCCAACAGATCCATATGTCTATAAAAAATAGTCCATTGGGTGTCTGTTATGGTGCGCTGCATTTTAGCTGACAGAGCAAAAAGCTGCATGGATGGAATAGACTTTCTATTAAGCCCGTCTCTCCTCCTGTCTTGCAGCGAGGAGAGAAAACGTGCTGAGCAAGCACTTCTCTCCCCTCAATCTAGAGATCATCCTTATAACATATCAAAAGTTTTATGAAAGCACAATGGCATTCAAATGACTGAGATAATGTACATTGTGCCTGGTTTGACAATGAGTTACCTGGTAATAGACTCCCTTTAAAAGGGTTGTGTCACTTCAGCAAGTGGTATTTATCATGTAGAGAAAGTTAATACAAGGCAATTACTAATGTATTGTGATTGTCCATATTGCCTCCATTGCTGCCTTGATTCATTATATGCTGCTCGTATCCATGGTTATGACCACTGTGGGGAATTGCTCTAGTAGACAGGCTTGCGGTCGCAGTATAGAGGCAACTACAACGTCTTTAACTTAAACAGTTCAGTGTTTATTCACACATAAGGATAAGCAAAATAAAAAGTTAGTTTCAAGGAAAACAGTCACCTTGAGTCTGGTGTTTGTTCACACCATGCAGCAATGCAGAAGTCCTTGGTTATAGCAGAAAACCACCTGCTCTCATGCCAACAAGGTAGCAGATCTTCACCCAGGCCCAAACTCCCAGGTCCTAACACAGAGACTGACAGAGCTTCACTGTCAGACAGAAGTAAATTCCTACCACCTGACAGTGCTGCCTGTGTTTTATAGCCCAAACCAAGACCTGGCCTGGAACGTGGGGAGCAGCCACCCACCCTGCACTTTGGCTGCTCCCAGTAAGAGCTGGCCCGGATCGGCTTTACAGCCATACTAAATAGAAAAACCATGACAGCCAGCATTAGCTGCCGCTCACACATGAAATTACCAGCTCTTACCTCACTGAGGCCAGGAATCTCGGTGACAAGAACCATCTGGTGACCCAAGCATTCCTCTCTTTGGCTTGGCTCATCCACTTGATAGGGGAGTGATCGTGACCAGACAGAACTTTCTCCCCAACAGATAATAGCGGAGAGATTTGAGTGCCCATTTAATGGCCAGGCACTCTCTCTCCACTATACTGTACCTAGTCTCGGCTGGGGTAAGCTTTCGGCTCAGGAAAACAACAGGATGTTCCTCCCCATTGATGTCCTGAGAGTACAGCTCCGAGGCCTACTTCAGAGGCATCGGTCTGTACCACAAATTCCCTCTTGAAGTCAGGTGTCACCAATACCCACACAGGGCAGACTTCAAAGCGGAGAAAGCCTTTTCCGCCTGTTTATTCCACTGAACTGTCACTGACTTGCGTCACTTCAAAAGGCCTGTCAATGGTGCGGCGACTGTAGCAAAATTGGGGACTAACCTCATATAGTACCCCACCATACCCAGGAACGACTTTACTTGCTGAGTAGTGACAGGTCGGGGCCAATTCCTAATTGCCTCAATTTTGTTCACCTGAGGTTTGATCATTCCGTGCCCAATTACATACCCCAGGTACTTAGTCTCTTCTAACCCTATCGCTCACTTTTTGAGGTTAGCGGTTAAGCCAGCCTTCCTAAGGGAGTCAACTACAGCCTGTACTTTAGATAGGTGACTTTCCCAGTCGGTGCTATGGATAATGATATCGACCAGGTACGCCGAAGCATACCGACGATGTGGGCATAGTACAACGTCCATTAGCCTTTGAAACGTGGTGGGAGCGCCATGGTGCATTTCTTCTGTGATTTATATGATTATATTTTCATCCGCACAATGCTCCGTTTTGTGTAGGATGCCTTTGTGGTGCATGTGGACCGCGCCGACATCCTCCACCGTATGCAAAAATTTTTTTGCTGGGGATAGTCGTTTGCTGCGGTCCACATGCGGTGGGGCTGCTCCCCCAATGAAAAACACGCTACAGTGTTAGGGGTTGAGCAGCTCCCCCAGATTTGCCACTATATTTCTGTGTTTTTGTCTTGTTTTATATGTAGTGTATGTGCCTTTACCTGGCATTCAAATACTCTCCTTTGCACCTGGTAACCTCCATCACATGGTCTGATATGGGTGTGGCTTACAGTCTGGCTTTGTTCACATTGCACTAGTTGTCCTGCTAGGCGGTTGTGTGGAAGCTTGGCTGTGAGCTGGATTACATCACCTTCAGACCTTGTTCACACCATAGGTAGCGTAGTGGTAGGACCCCTTGCCATGCTGAGAACCGTGACGTGGTGCATGATGGGCTCCGATATCTTCCTGACAGGAATATATTGGCAAAAGTCTCAGCTTTTAATATCTGCATTTATGACTAGCCAGTATAGTCAGTGGCATATCCATTTGGTGCATTTCTTCTGTGATTTATATGATTATATTTTCATCCGCACAATGCTCCGTTTTGTGTAGGATGCCTTTGTGGTGCATGTGGACCGCGCCGACATCCTCCACCGTATGCAAATTTTTTTTTTTGCTGGGGATAGTCGTTTGCTGCGGTCCACATGCGGTGAGGCTGCTCCCCCAATGAAAAACACGCTACAGTGTTAGGGGTTGAGCAGCTCCCCCAGATTTGCCACTATATTTCTGTGTTTTTGGGAGCGCCATGTAGACCAAATGGTAATACCTTGTCCTGATACAGCCCTCTAGTGTGATGAAAGCCGTTTTTTCCTTGGCAGCCTCCGTCAAGGGTACCTGCCAGTACACTTTAGTGAGGTCCAACACAGAAAAATACCGGGCTTGGCGTAACTTCTCAATAAGCTCATCTACTCGGGGCATGGGATATGCGTCAAACTTGGACACCTCATTCAGTTGGCGGAAGTGGTTACAGAACCGCAATGTCCCATCCGGACTGGGTATTAAGACTATCGGACTGGCCCATTAACTTTTTGACTCCTTGATGACACCTAGCTGGAGCATTAGCTGCACTTCCGCCGCGATGGCTTGTCGCCGAGCCTTGGGTACCCGGTACGGTTTTAACCTGACTTTTGCCTAAGGCTCAGTGATAATGCCATGCCGAATTATGGACCTGCGTCCAGGGAGGTCCGAGAATACATCCATGTTCTGACTAATGAACTCCCTGGCTTCCTGAGCCTGTTTAGAGGAGAGGCTGTAAGCAATTTTCACTGTGGCAGCCGGTTCCCTTGCTACAGACAGAGGGGCCGAAAACGCTTCCCCTAAGAACCCTGGTCATGGGCTGTCTTCTATACAGGTTTCCCTATCTCTCCATGGTTTGAGCAGATTCACACGGTACACCTGCTCCAGCTTTTGCCTCCCTGGCTGGTGTACCTTGTAATCTACCTCTCCAATTTTTTCAAGCACCTCGTAGGGCCCCTGCCACTTGGCTAGGAATTTACTGTCTACAGTCGGTACCAGAACCAACACCCGATCACCTGGGTTAAAGTTCCGGACCTGAGCCTGCCGATGATAGACCCTACTCTGGGCTTGCTTTGCTGCCTCCATATGCTCCCTAACCAGAGGTAACACTGTTTCAATTCATCCTTGCATCTGGGTGACGTATTCAACAACACTTTTGTGCGGTGTGGGTTGTTGTTCCCACGCCTCTTTGGCCACGTCCAACAGATCGCAAGGGTGTTTGCCGTATAGCAGTTCGAAGGGCGAGAACCCAGTAGAGGCCTGGGGCACGTCTCGCACTGCGAACATGAGATAGGGCAGAAGAAGGTTGCAGTCCCTCCCATCCTTAGACACCACTCTTTTTAACATATTTTTTTATGTTTGCTTAAACCTCTCTACCAGGCCACCCGTTTGCGGATGATACACGGACGTCCGTTACTGTTTTATGTGGAGCAACTTACAGAGTTCCCTCATGACCTTGGACATAAACGGGGTACCTTGGTCAGTTAGAACCTCCTTAGGCAGACTCACTCGAGAAAACATCTCCATTAACTCCTTAGCTATGAGTTTGGCTGATGTATGAAGCAGTGGCACCAACTCCGGGTACCGAGTGGCGTAGTCGAGGTTGACCAAGATGTGTTGGTGCCTTCTAGCGGACTTCAGTACTGGGCCTATGACATCCATAGCGATCCGCTCGAATGGAACATCAATAATCGGGAGAGGGACCAGAGGACTACGGAAATGTGGCTGGTTATCTGGCACGTTGGGCAAGACTTGCAATACTCTTCCACCTCTCTGAACACACTGGGCCAGTAGAACTGCTGTAGAATCCGGTCCTGTGTTTTCTGCTGGCCCAGGTGTCCCCCAAGAACATGTTGGTGGGCTAACTCCAACATGCTTGTGATATGCCTTGGGCACCACCAGCTGTTCAATATGCTCACACCGTAGTTGATTTACCTGGTACAGCATCTCCTGTTGAACCACAAATCGGGGGAACATAGACTTGCCATCCGGTTGTTGTGGCTCACCCTCAACTACTACCACATTCTCCCAGGCTCAGGATAGAGTCGGGTCCGGGTGATGTGCTGTACTAAAATTATCTCCGAAGACATTGAGGTTTGCCAACTCCAGACCCAGTGGCAAGTCCTCCACGTCTCCCACCATCACACTGGGTTGTTTCCCACTCTTCCACCAAAGTGGCAGTCACCCCTACTGCTGGCCCTTCAGACTCAGGTTCCCAGGGTTCTGGTCTCCCCCCTGAGCTGGGCCACTCTGCTAGGGTTACGTCTGTCTCCCGGGTATCGGTAACTTACGTATCCAGCCATAGTGCTGGGAAACCGGGGAAGTCTCTCCCAATTATGAGTTCATACTGTAATTTTGTGATGACAGCCACCTCATGAGTCCACCTGCCGGCCACCGTTGATAGAGAGATCAGGGCAGTGGGATAGTCCTTTAAGTCTCCATAAATACACACTACGCCGACCTTTCGGCCAGTATACTCGGCAGGTCGTACCAGGACAGCTTTTACCAGAGACACCAGGCTCCCTAAATCCAGCAGAGCCACCGCCAGAGTGTCCCCCACTTCCACCTGGCACAGCTGACTATTGTCTATAGTCTCGGAGGTTCCTGTGGCACACAACTTCCTGGCAAATAATGAGTGGCGGTAGCCATAGTTGGTGTCCATGGGTTCACCCCAATGGGGACAGTCGGCCCTTATGTGTCCAGGCTTCTGACAACGCCAGCAAACCACAGGGGCTGGGTCTACAGGGGGTACGTCCTGGGCGGGTTTGGCTGGCACCGGCCGCCGGGTCTGGGGTGGAGATTTCCGGGGTTCCACTAGCCCCCTCCCAAAAGAACCCCCCTGTAAATTTCTGGTGGCCTCGTAGCGCTCCACCAGGTTGACCATCTCCAAGGCATTACCTGGGGACACCTGGCCGATCCAGTGCTGGAGGGGGTACAGCAAAGCCCTCCAGAACACATCCGCCAAGAGACGGCCCAGCATAGCAGTGGGGGTCAGTACGTCAGGCTGCAGCCATTTTTGCAAACGGTGTAACAGGTCATATTACTGCGGTCTGGTGTGTTCAACCGGGTTAAATTCCCACTGATGCACTCGCTGGGCCTGGACCAACACATTAACCCCCAGTTTTGGCAGGATCTCCCCTTTTATGGTCAGGTAGTCGGCCTCTTGATCATCGGGGAGATTGAAAAAAACTTGCTGGGGTCCAGGCGCCAGGAACGGAGCGACGACCTCAGCCCACTGGTTTTGGGGTAACTTTTCCCTCACGGCCACCTTTTCGAACACCGCCAGATAGGTCTCGACGTCATCCGATGGGGTCATCTTAGGGATCGCCGTACGGACAGCTTTCCGGGCTTGAAATGCCATCACATGTTACAATAGCAGCTGGTTAGTTTCCTGCTGCTGCTTGTTAGCTTCCCGCTGCTGCAAGTTAGCCTCCATGAGGACCTTGACGACTGCCTCCATTTTGTTACAGGAAACTGGTCGTAAACTTGCTGGCTTAATGTAGGACAATTCTCCACAGTCCCTTTAGAGATCCTCGGGATATAAATTCAAAATACTTACTTGGTCACTGAGACCAAAAAAATCCCTTTAGGGGTCCCTATTAGCAGTTAAAATATAACTTTTATTATCAATGGTAAGGACTCACAACATAAATTGAAAAAAGAACAAGGAAATTTAAAACTCTCAGTTGTAAAGAGGTATGAGGTACGGTTAGATAGACCAGGTTGCCTAATTTTTTGCAACCTTTTATTACTATGTCTGTATTATGTAGCTAGATAGAATGATGTCTATTTAATCATAGCGTAGAGGCTGTTTGTGTGCAGCAAACAAACCTTGAGATGCACTTGGAATTTATTTTATCACTTGTGCTGTGGGCTTGATTTTATTTTTTAATTATTTATTTATTATTCGGGTGCCCTGCAGAGAGCCTTTATTTCAGGCCTCCCTGACATAATTGTTGTTGAACTGTAAATGTTCCAGTGTATCCCCTGTTTGCCTAGTTGGTAACAATGCTTCTACTGAACGGATAAGCTACAATGTTGCCCCTATTTCTGTCATAAGGGTCAATGTAGCCATATTCCTGCATTCATTCAGTTCTTTGGCGTTCCTCTCCCTGCTATGCAGGATGTCTGCCACTAGAGGTTGCTTATCACACGTGTCACTACCTCACTAGACCACGCTATGTTTCCCTAACATCTCGGTATCACTACACTAAATGTCCTCTCAATACAAACTGCCTAAAAACAGGATCGCATTCTCTACACCCCTCCCGACATGTTTCGCCGCTGTTGCATCCCCTGACGAAGCCGCAACAGCGGCGAAACATGTCGGGAGGGGTGTAGAGAATGCGATCCTGTTTTTAGGCAGTTTGTATTGAGAGGACATTTAGTGTAGTGATACCGAGATGTTAGGGAAACATAGCGTGGTCTAGTGAGGTAGTGACACGTGTGATAAGCAACCTCTAGTGGCAGACATCCTGCATAGCAGGGAGAGGAACGCCAAAGAACTGAATGAATGCAGGAATATGGCTACATTGACCCTTATGACAGAAATAGGGGCAACATTGTAGCTTATCCGTTCAGTAGAAGCATTGTTACCAACTAGGCAAACAGGGGATACACTGGAACATTTACAGTTCAACAACAATTATGTCAGGGAGGCCTGAAATAAAGGCTCTCTGCAGGGCACCCGAATAATAAATAAATAATTAAAAAATAAAATCAAGCCCACAGCACAAGTGATAAAATAAATTCCAAGTGCATCTCAAGGTTTGTTTGCTGCACACAAACAGCCTCTACGCTATGATTAAATAGACATCATTCTATCTAGCTACATAATACAGACATAGTAATAAAAGGTTGCAAAAAATTAGGCAACCTGGTCTATCTAACCGTACCTCATACCTCTTTACAACTGAGAGTTTTAAATTTCCTTGTTCTTTTTTCAATTTATGTTGTGAGTCCTTACCATTGATAATAAAAGTTATATTTTAACTGCTAATAGGGACCCCTAAAGGGATTTTTTTGGTCTCAGTGACCAAGTAAGTATTTTAATGTAGGACATGCACTTGTGCAGGGGAAAACAAAAATGTTTTGGCCTTCAGGCCTGCCTCACTGCGTTTGCCCACATCCGACACCAATTGTGGGAATTTGCTCTGGTAGACAGTCTTGCGGTTGCAGTATAGAGGCAACGACAACATCTTTAATAGTGATGAGCAAGCACCAAAAGTGTTCAGCCTGAACACATTGCTATATTTGTGTGCTCGGCCAAGCACCCGCGTATAATGGAAGTCAATGGGAGACAACCAGGCACCCCCTGCTCAGAAGAGAGTGTCTGGTTCATAAAAAAAGGTTAGAAATTGATGGAAACCCAATCAAAATGGTTTAGAAACCGCATTAAGAGGATAGCTGGATGCATCTTAGACTCCTATTATGTACAACATACAACCACACAAAGGCTATATGCCAAAAGCCATGTATGTGCAAGGCATTAATCTATCCATGAGACAGATGATAGGCTTAGTCAAGTCAGCATACCTTGCAATGGCAGCCTTGTGCACCATGAGATATTCCAAACCAGCTCTCATCTGACTGAGAACCAGTTATCCTCAAAGTTAATTTGCATTTGTTGGATGGCTTGGGTGGACCTGCACACCTAGATCAATATAATTAGGGCGACAAAAGTTTTCTGATTGTCCTAACATAATATTCAATAACCTTTCTATACAGTTTTGTCATGTAAAAACTAATTTGCATAAACATGGTCATAAGGGAAAGAGATGCAAATGAGCAGACTCTGCCTTGTTTTTCAGCTGTCATAAGACTATGAAAACCAATAGAGAGCGCTATTGAGTTATGAACAGCGCCCTTTATTGGTTTCACAGTCTTTTGACAAGTCTAATATTCTTGTCAGAAAACTATGAAACCAATAGAGGGCACTGTTCATAACTCAATAGCGCCATCTATTGGTTTCATAGTCTTCTGACAAGAATATTAGACTGAGTCTTATGACAAGCTTATTAGTGTAGAATTTTGCATGGAAAATTAGCAATAAAAATGTGCGATTAGAATATTCGCGATCTACACTAGGATGATATCTGACACTGGGAAAGCTGGGTAATAACTCAGTGATAAAATCTGACACTGGGAAAGCTGGGTAATAACTTGCGATCTACACTGAGTTATTACCCAGCTTTTCCAGTGTCAGATATTATCACTGACTTACTACATAATTATTACATAATATTCGCTATATTGCTATATAATCATTTTTTAGACTATTAGGAATATTCTAAAAAACTAATATAGAACAATATAGCGAATATGATCTCAGCAAATAGTCTTGTCATAACACTATGCAACTAATAGAGGGCGCTGTTCATGAGTCATGATTCATGACTCATGACCAGCGCCCTCTATTAGTTGCACAGTGTTATGACAAGACTATTCGCTGTTGTGAGTAAATAGTCTTGTCATAACACTATGCAACTAATACAGGGCGCTGTTCATGAGAGATTCTGCTCAGTTGCATGTCTTTCCCATATGTCCATGTTTATGCAAATGAGTTTTTACATGACAAAACTGTATAGAAAGGTTATTGAATATTATGTTAGGACAATCGGAAAACTTTTTGTCGCCCTAATGATATTGATCTAGGTGTGCAGGTCCATCCAATCCATCCAACAGATGCAAAATAACTTTGAGGTTTATTGGTTCTCAGTCAGATGAGAGCTGGTTTGGAATATCTCATAGTGCACAAGACTGCCATTGTAAGGTATGCTGGCTGTTATGTGTCTCATGGATAGATGGATGGCTTGTACATACCTGGCTTTTGGCATATACCCTTTGTGTGGTTGTCTTTTGTATGTCATACATAATAGGAGTCTAAGACACATCCAGCTACCCTCTTAATGCTGTTGCCAACCAATTTTGATGGGGTTTCCATCAATTTCTAACCTTTTTTTATTAACCAGACACCCTCTTCTCTTCCGAGCAGGAGCTGCCTGGGGTTCTCCCATTGAATTCAAGCACCCAAATTATTCGGCCGGGCACTCAGATCTGCCGAACGTAGCAATGCTCGAGCCGAACAGCAGTTCGGCTGAGCATGCTCGCTGGTCACTAGTCTTTAACTTAAACAGTTCAGTGTTTATTCACACATAAGGATAAGCAAAACAAAAAGTCAGTTATAAGGAAAACAGTCACCTTGAGTCTGGTGTTTGCTCACACCATGCAGCAATGCAGAAGTCCTTGGACATAGCAGAAAACCACCTGCTCTCACACCAACAAGGTAGCAGGCCTTTACCCAGGCTCAAACTCCCAGGTCCCAACACAGAGACTGACAGAGCTTCACTGTCAGAGAGGAGCAAATTCCTACCACCTGACAGTGCTGCCTGTGTTTTCTAGCCAAAACCAGGACCCGGCCTGGAACGTGGGGAAAAGACACCCACCCTGCACTTTGGCTGCTCCCAGTAAGAGCCAGCCCGGATCGGCTTTACAGCTATATTAAATAGCAAAACCATTTCAGCCAGCACTAGCTGCCACCGACACATGACATTACTAGCTCTTACCTCACCAAGGCCAGGAATCTCGGTGACACATACCTTCCGTCAATGATGGACCCTTGCGCCTTCCTACACCACCCTGCAATCCATCAGTGGTATTCGTGCTTGCACACTATAGGAAGAAAATGCCTCATAGGCTGGTGCTTTTTCCTATAGTGTGCAAGCATGGCCACTGCTGCTGGATTGCAGGGTGGTTGTAACCATGGAAACGAGAAGTGTATAATCTGGTGAGAAAATGAGTCTAGCCAGCAAAGGAGACAATATGGACAATCACAAAATTAGTAAGGGGCTTGTATTAACATGAAAATATACATTGGTATACAGTACAGCATCTTCTCAGAGCACCACTATGCTATGAGTGAGATCCAGAATAGGATTGAAACGCTTTAGTGGTTGGTTTCATATTATGATATGATATTATGATGATTTTATGATGATTTTATGGAGAAAGACAATCTGGATATTTTAACACATTGGATGCTGGAGTAAGTTTGTGTGTTGAAATGTTTGTCTGTACATCCTGAGGGTTACATCAAGTTTTAAACCTATTTATGAAGCAGAAGCACCTGAAAAATTAATCCACTGCGCCTAGGCCACTGGTTTTGGTTTTCCAGTTTGAGAAGGGATGGCATGACTTAAGTAGCGACAACCAGTGCTGGGACAAAAGGTAAGTGAGGGTAGGAACCTGCTTATGGTGCCCCCTTGCTACCCATGTGTCACGCTTCAATGTGGGAGGGAAACACCACACTGAGCATAAGAGGGAAGGGGGGAACAGGGAATCAGGCCTGAGAACAAGGGAAGGAATATGGACACCTCCTAGTAAAACCCTAACAAAAATCCTGACTGACTACCAGTATGAACATACCCCAGAGGTAGGTATGTTCATATGTAGGAATACCTAGAGTCCTATCTAGCCCTATAGGACCCTTGTACTAATGTCAGGGAAAAGACTACCTTTCCCTCCAAAAGGAAGGATGAACAGGAGTCTCCTTCGGGCCTAATACAAACCATAGCTAAAAGCAACACACAGAACCCAAACAAAATACAAAAAGGTAAAGGAAAGACTTAACTTCAAAGGGGCTATGGAAGCACCTGGAGCTCTGCTGAGATCCACACACCAGCAATCCACAACTGAAACTGAAGCTATAAACCGCGCACAATAGTGGGAGAAGCCACTATAAATAAGGAAGGTTAAATGACCACATAAGTAACACCTGGAGGCAAGGGGTGTGGCCATTACCAGAAACAACACAGATACCTATTGATCAACAACGAAAACCTGTCAGATCAAACCACGTGTTGCCTGTCTCACCGATCTCCTGGCACATGTCGCGGAAAAGTCTGTGACAGTACCCTCCCTTCTACGGGTGACCTCCAGGCACCCAGGACCGACCTTATCCGGGTGAGACCTGTGAAAAGCTTTCACCAAACAACTGGCATTCAGGTCAGATGCCGGTACCCACATCCTCTCCTCTGGCCCATAACCATTCCAGTGAACAAGATACTGAAGAGATATACGGAGAATTCGAGAGTCAATTATCTTGGGGATCTGAAATTCCAAACTACCGTCCACCATGACAGGAGTGGGTGGCAAGGAAGACGGCTCCAAAGGTTCAAGATATCTCTTCAACAAAGATTTATGAAACACATTATGAATTTTCAGGGCCTGAGGACGTTCAAGACAAAAAGCTATAGGATTAATAATGGCAGTGATCTTATATGGACCATTAAATCTTGGACCCAACTTCCAAGAAGGTACCTTCAACTTAATGTTTCTTGTGGACAGCCACACAGAATCAAATAGGTCCGGACCATTCATAAGTTTTCTGTCAGCCACACGTTCATACTTGTTGCCCATACTCATCAAGTTATTTAGAATTTTCCGCCATATAGATAACAATGATGACGAAAAAAGTTCCTCCTCAGGGATACCAGAAGTATCAGAACCAAAAAAATGTGCCAAACTGCGGGTGAAACCCATATGCCCCAAAAAACAGCGACTTACCAGTGGATTCTTGTCAAAGACAAAAACAAAGACCACTCCTCCTGGTTCTCAGAGACAAAACATCTCAAGTGAGTCTCCAGACTTTGATTAGTGCGTTCCATCTGTTCGTTCGACTGAGGATGAAAAGCAGAAGAAAAAGACAGTTGTACCCCCAGTCGAGTACAGAACGCTTTCCAGAATCTGGAAACAGATTCAGAGGGAATGCCATGGAGATTCACAATGTTGTCAACAAACACTTGTTTTAGCATTAGGTAGGCCTGGCAATGCTATAAAGTGTACCATTTTACTAAAGCGATCAACTACCACCAGAATAACTGTCTTTCCTGAAGAATTAGGTAGATCAGTGATAAAAATCCATGGATAAGCGAGTCCATGGTCTGGACGGGATGGGCAACGGAAGTAGAGATCCGGAAGGCCTCACCACACTTACGCAATACCAGCCACCAGAATCTATGAGAGATGAGGTTGGCAGTGGATCTACTCCCAGGTGTCCTGTAAGAACCATACAGTGATGTTCCTCAAACACCTTGTGATGCAATTCCGATGGCCCAAACAGTTTCCCGACAGTATAGGAATTCGGATTTTCAAAATCACCACCTCCACGAAAACTACGTGGCATCTGCTATGACGTTCTTAACCCCAGGACAATAGGTGGCAATGAAATTGAATCTGGTGGAGGACCTAGATTATCTGGCTTGTCTTGGGTTCAGTCGTTTAGTCGACTCCATGTAAGCCAGGTTTTTGTGATCTGTAATCACCGTGATCGGATGAATCACCCCCTCCAATCAATGACTCCATTCCTCAAAAGTCAACTTAATGGCCAGTAACTCTCTGTTACCTACATCATAATTTCTCTCTGCGGAAGACAGTTTTTCAAAGAAAAAGGCACATGGACGCCATTTACCAGGTGACGGGCCCTGTGATAAAACTGCTCCTAACCCCACCTCGGACGCGTCCACTTCCACAATGAAAGGTTGTGATACATCCGGCTGCAACAATATAGGGGCAGAAGAGAAGCATTCCTTAATCGCAGAAAAGGTTTGCAACGCCGAATCAGACCACACTGAGACATCTGTCCCTTTCTTAGTCATGTCAGTTAAGGGTTTTACTATTGTTCTGGATAATAATAATTCTGAATACATTTTCAGTAATAGTTGTTGAACCCCAAAAACCATAAGAGCCTTAAAATTTTCAGGTCGATCCCAGTCCAATACAGCATGGACTTTCTCTAGATCTACCGGTATTCGAAAATGAGAAGATGACAGCAGGTAGCCTAAAAACTGCAACTTGTGTACAGCAAAAACACACTTTCTGTAAATAGACCGCGCTGCTCCAGGACAAAGCTGAAAATCCTCCCTTCCAGATCTCACAGAGATTTCATGGACATGGGTAAGCGATCAGTTCACTCAGATTCACCTTTCCTTTGGGAACCTTATGAAAAATCAAGGTGCCACAGATAGTGAAGTACAATCACAAAAGTTCCAACTGCAAGGTTTTATTGTACTTACAAGATAGATATGGTAACAGGCAGGGGCCACCATATCCATCTTGTAAGTACAATAAAACCTTGCAGTTGGAACTTTTGTGATTGCACTTCACTACCTGTGGCACCTTGATTTTTCATAAGGTTCCCTAAGGAAAGGTGAATCTGAGTGAACTGATCGCTTACCCATGTCCATGAAATCTCTGTGAGATCTGGAAGGGAGGATTTTCAACTTTGTCCTGGAGCAGCGCGGCCCATTTACAGAAACGCTTTGATAGATGTGAACATTACCCACTTCACTATTGGAACTCGCGATGCACCAAAAAGGAAGGCAACGTACCAAAGGCTTTTTTATACTTTTATTTCAGCAAAAACACACTTCTCAATTTTTGCGTACAATTTATTGTCCTTTAGGATCTATAACACCTGTCTAACATGATCCTGATGTGTTTCCATGTCTGGAGAATAAATTAGAATGTCATCCAAATACACAACTGCAAACCTCCCTACAAGGTGATGAAAAATGTCATTCACAAAATGCTGGAATACCGCAGGAGCATTGTTTAACCCGAAAGGCATGACCAGGTTCTCAAAGTGCCCCTCAGGAGTATTAAAAGCCGTCTTCCATTCATCCCCTTCCTTGATCCTAACCAGATTGTATGCCCCCCTTAAGTCCAACTAGGAGAACACCTTTGCACTAGTGTTGATCACGAATATTCGAATTGCAAATTTTTATGGCGAACATTGGCACTTCGAGAATTTGTGAATTTTTAGAATATAGTGATAAATATTCATAATTTTGAATATTCAAGATTTTTTTAAATCAGTACACATGATCCCTCCCTGCTTCTAGCTTGTGGGCCAATGAGAAGGCTGCAATATCTTTGACTTTAGGAGTAGTGTTGAGTGCGAATTTTCAAGAAAATAATGACTGAAGAAAACAAATTCTCGAATTCACGAATATATGGCGAATATTCGCCCAAATATCGGCAAAATATCACTAATTCGAATATTGCCCCTGCCTCTCATCACTACTTGGCACCAATAATCTGGTTAAACAAATCGGGAATCAAAGGAAGAGGGTAAGGATCAGGGACAGTAATCCAAATGAGTTCACGGAAATCCAGACATGGCCGAAAACCTCCTTCCTTTCTTTTAACAAACAAGAACCCTGCTGCCACTGGAGACTTGGAAGGTCTTATGTGTCCTTTAGCCAAACACTCGGCAATATACTCTCTCATGGCCAGTCTTTCAGGTTCAGAAAGGTTATACAACCTAGATTTTGGCAATTTAGCTCCGGGAATAAGATTGATAGGACAACCATATTCCCGATGGAAAGGTAAATCCTGGCATCCACTCTCAGAAAACACGTCGGCAAAATCAGATATAAAAGAGGGTAATGTCTTAGTAGTTAAAACAGAAAAAGATGTATTCAGACAATTGTCAATGCAATAATGACCCCAATCCAGAATCTGTCTGGCTTGCCAATCGGTGGTTGGATTGTGCTTGCTTAACCGCGGTAAACTCAGAACCACCGGTGCAGGAAGATGAATTCTTGATGAAAGTCACCCACTCGTAATCTGATATCATGCACCACTTGAGATAAACACTTCTGAGCTGCAGAATCAATAGAAAAACCAGGAATGTTTATTTCTAATGAACTCGGGAACAACCCATGCATACCGACAAACTGAGCATCAATTTATCCCGCTGTCGATAAACACCTCAATCCCCACAGTTTTTGACTCTAGCGCCACCTCAGCAGCCAGGAGAAATCGGGTACTACCAGTAAAAGACAAATGCACATTTTCTGACTCTCCTCTCACCCCTCCAAGAGTCAGATGGGAATTAGATGTCCCTCTTTTTTTTATTTTTGTTGTATGGACACACTCTGATAAAATGTCCCTTTTGTTCGCAGAAAAAACACACTCCCTTCCTATTACCAATATGCTTAAAAGCGGATCCAGGAGTAGCTCCCCCTAATTGCATGGGTTCGTCCCCAGGCATAAACCCAGGAGTAGCTTCACCCAAAGTATCAGAGGAAGATGATACATCATGTACGTCCTGAGAGTGGGGCCCCTAGATCTCTCTCAGGCGTCTATCAATGTGTATAGACAGAGACATAGCAGCCTCCAGAGACACTGGGGTTTCATGAAAGGCCAAGGCGTCCTTTAGCTGCTCAGATAACCCTTGACAAAACTGGCTACGGAGGGCAGTATCGTTCCACTCCATATCCGTAGCCCACCTCCTAAAATCAGAGCAATAAATCTCAGCGGAACGATCACCCTGACAAAGGCCGCGCATCTTGGTTTCGGCTAGAGAGGTCCGATCCGGATCATCATAGATAAGACCCAAAGCTTTGAAAAATTAATCTACCGACCGGAGAGACTGCGATCCGGTCGGCAGAGAAAAAGCCCATGACTGCGCATCCACCTTAATCAGATATTGATGACCTGTCCAGAGGATGGACCATCAATAATAGACTCCTGGAAAACCCCTTTAAAAGAAGACTATTTCCAGTCCACAGACCTGCTAATATACACTGTATGTATGCACTCTGTTATATTTTATCACAGTAAGGGCCTATTCACAGGACCGTATATTTGAGTCCGTGTCGGATGCGGTCCCATTCATTTCAAAAGGGTCGCAAAAGATGCGAACAGCACACTGTGTGCTTTCCACATCCATACTTCCATTCCTTGGCCCCACAAAAAAGATAGAACATGTCCTATTCTTCCGCGGACAAGAATAGGCATTTCTATCGCAGGGCTGGCCACTTTGTTCAGCAAATTACGGGACGCACACAGCCGGTATCTGCAATTTGCGAACCCCAAAAACTGATACGGTTGTCTGATTGAGCCCTAATACTGTAAATCTTTCCTCTGTCTGTCAACAAAGGGGTTAAAGTGTTGTGTAAAGTTTCTGGTTTGCGAAGTACAGACATTTGGATCCAGATGGCAAAGAACACGTAGAATTTCACATGCAAATGAGCGCCAATCCAAATTATATAGCGTGTCAGTAACATTAAGCTTTGTCAAACTGCCAATTGCTTGGCCAATAATTATAGCTTCAAACTAAATGAACTTATTTTTAACACTGCAATTTGCCATGTTAAAACTCAGCAACAGAACATCATATTTTTTTCCAAAGTAATTTCACAGTATATATAAAATGTATACTTGCTAATGCTGCATTAGAATGGAAAATGTAACTTACACTATCCATTACGTGCTGAGCAAATCAGACAATTAGCCTCACTTTACTGTGGCTCCAAAAAATTTGGGGAGTATTGCTGTATATGGTGCTGAAGCCCAGGGACCATATACAGGAATGCAGCTGCGAACAATAAATACTGTGATGATCATAGATGCCCTAAGAAACAGTGAGGCAAATCTGGTCTTATAGTTTAGCATTTATCATGAAAGAACTTAAAGTGGTCTATATGCTCTATTAGGGTATATGGACATCAAGGAGGGGGCCCCTGCTCAGCACTGTGTAATACTACCTCTCCGTTTCAGCATTTATCACATGTTCACCCTAGCCTAAATTGTTTGAGGAATAATTCTTTATTACATACTATGTTGATAGGGTTGAAGAGCACATTGTAGACCCCAGGACAGGACCAAAAACACTCTTCTGGAACTAGTCCTTTTAGTTTATGAAACAGTATCACTCTGGATAGAAGGTATTTATATCAGGGTAGGTCATGGCATAGGGATTCAATGAACACCAAACAGAGAATCGCTGTATTAAGCACCACCCCCTCGGAACCTAAATTTGACACAAATCTTTGCATCCAGAGGGAAAAAAAAACTGAAGTCTGGTTTGAAGTTGTTTGGGAGCAGCACCTATACAAGCAGACGAACAATGCGAGTTTGTGAGCGTTTGTGTGCTTGATTTCAAGTGCGTGATTCAAGATTTAGTGACTTCAGATTTAGAGTCTTTAGGAGGGGACTACACTAAATTAGTTGCTCTTTATTGCACTGTATTATTGTATTATTATTTTTTCACTTTTATTCCCATTAGTAACTGTTCCATTATTGACAACACAGTCCAGTGCACATCTTGTCAAATACGGTATATGCAGTACTGGAACAGCCGTTTGAGGGTGCATATCTTTGTTAAAAATTTAAGCAAATTGCCCATTTGAAATCGCACACTAAGAAGCGTTGGCAATTGGAAGAGAGTTGCTGCTCACTGAGCAGGCACTCTATGAGGTAGGTGTGGGAGCGGGTGGTAGCAGGGAGGCTCAGGAAAGTGAGGTAGGTAGCTTGGTAACAATAAGAGGAAAGAGTGCCAGGGAGACTAACTTTGATCTGACATACCCCAACAAAATTGCAAGGTTGGCAGATGAGGGGGATGTCAGTTCAGGGAGAGCACTGCTGCAGCCGGACCCTTTACCAATCAGGGGAATGTCAGCTCCAGTAACCAGGGGACCAGTAGAGCAGCACAGGCCAGACAGGTGCTGGTAGTCGGAGATTCAATTATTAGGGGTACAGATAGGGTGATCTGTCACAATGTTGTCTTCCTAGTGCTCGAGTTTGACATATCACTGATTGGGTTGATATATTACTAGGAGGGGATGGTGAAGATCCAGCAGTCATGGACTACATTGGAACCAATGAGAAAGTTAGAGTTAGGTGGAGCATCCTTAAAAATGATTTTAGAGATTTAGGTCACAAGCTCAGGGCAAGGACCTCAAAAGGTAGTATTTTCCCAAAAACTACCTGTACAACGAGCCACACCAGTAAGGCAGATTAGGGAGATTAACAAGTGGCTCAAGAACTGGTGTAGGAAAGAGGGGTTTGGGTTTCTGGAGAATTGGGACAACTTTTCTGTCAGCTACAGGCTCTATCGTAGGGATGGACTGCACCTAAATGGGGAAGGTGACGCTGTTTTGGGGGGGAGATGGCTAGGAGGTTGGAGGAGTGTTTAAACTAAGGACTGTGGGGGAGGGTAATTATAGGAGGGAAAGATGATGCAGATAGAGACCTATGGCTAGGTAATGTAACTAGGGGAGGAATGGAGGTAGGGACTAGAACAGTTCATAAGGAAAGGTGTAGGGTAAATACACTGGAGACAGAGATTAATTGCCAAAGAGAGTAAACCTAACACTAAAATGCTCTTCAATTATATAAATGCTAAAGAGTATAAATATGAAGGTGTCGGCCCTTTACAGAATGATGAGGAGAAAGCAAAGCTATTAAATATGGTTTTTTTACACTGTATTTACTGAGGAAAATAAACTGTCAGATGAAATGCAGAATGTAAAAGTTAATTCCCCATTAAAAGTGCCCTGTCTGACCCAGGAAGAAGTACAGCGGGTCTTAAAAAGATTAAAATAGACAAGTCGCCAGGACCAGATCGCACACACACCCGTATCCGAAAAGAATTAAGTCATGTCATAGCCAGACCCTTATTTCTGATATTTATGGACTCTATATTGACAGAGAGCATTCCACAGGATTGGCGCATAGCAAATGTGGTGCTAATATTCAAAAATGTTCCAAAAACAGAGCCCGGAAACTATAGGCCGGTAAGTTTAACATCTGTTGTGGGTAAACTGTTTAAAGGGACACTGACAGGCCCAATTAGCATATTGAGTTATATATATCACAGTACAGGTCATATAAAGTGTATTAGAATCATGTAAGTATCCCCCCTGCCCACCTTATAAATACGGAAATATAAAGTTTTATAACCTGCTTGTCTCCTCTCCAATCTGCCCAAGGGGCGGCGTTTCATCTGAAAATGCACCCAGCCAGCCGCTCCCAACTGCCGTTCTGAAGCCCCGCCCAGCTCATCAATATTCACGTGGCTGGGCGGCGGCTACAACTCTCCAGGTCTCGATCCTGCGCATGGGCAATCGAATCCTCCTGGCATCGTTCATGTGTAATCTTCTGCGTCTGCGCCCCGCCGTGGTTAGATCG
Source organism: Bufo gargarizans (assembly GCF_014858855.1). Lineage (NCBI taxonomy): Eukaryota > Metazoa > Chordata > Amphibia > Anura > Bufonidae > Bufo > Bufo gargarizans. The sequence continues at coordinate 80,803,827 of NC_058088.1, read as the reverse complement.
CGCCTGCGTACACACCCTGCCTGCGTCCCCGAGCCTCTGCCTCATGCGCATGCGCCAGACACTGTTCATAGCAGCAGCGCTTCAGATGAAACGCCGCCCCTTGGGCAGATTGGAGACCGGACAAGCAGGTTATAAAACTTTATATTTCCGTATTTATAAGGTGGGCAGGGGGGATACTTACGTGATTCTAATACACTTTATATGACCTGTACTGTGATATATATATAACTCAATATGCTAATTGGGCCTGTCAGTGTCCCTTTAAAGGTTTTCTAAGAGATGCTATCTGGGAGCACCTCAATGAAAATAAATAATGCCATATCAGCATGGCTTCATGAGGGATTGGTAATGTCAAACTAATTTAACCAGTTTCTATGAGGAGGTAAGTTCTAGACTTGACAGCAGCGAATCAATGGATGTCGTGTATCTGGACTTCTCCAAAGCATTTGACACTGTACCACATAAAAGGTTAGTATATAAAATGAGAATGTTCGGACTGGGAGAAAACGTCTGTATGTGGGTAAGTAACTGGCTCAGTGATAGAAAACAGGGTGGTTATTAACGGTACACACTCAGATTGGGTCACTGTCACTAGTGGAGTACCTCAGGGGCCAGTAATCAGGATCTTGTAGAAGGCTTGCACAGTAAAATATCATTTTTTGCAGATGACACTTAACTGTGTAGAGTAATTAACACGGAAGAGGACAGTATACTGTATATATACAATAGAGGGCAGTATGCTGCTACAGATGGATCTGGATAGATTGGAGGCTTGGGTAGATAAGTGGCAGATGAGGTTTAACACTGACAAATGTAAAGTTATGCACATGGGAAGGAATAATGCAAGTGGTAAAACACTGGGTAACACTGACATGGAAAAGGACCTAGGAATTTTAGTGGACAGAAAACTGGGCTGTAGAAACCAGTGTCAGGCCGCTGCTGCCAAGGCCAATAAGATAATGGGTTGCATCAAGAGGAGCATAGATGCCCGTAATGAGAACATAGTCCTGAAACTTTACAAATCACTAGTCAGACCACACATGGAGTACTGTGTACAGTTCTGGGCTCCTGTGAACAAGGCAGACATAGCAGAGCTGGAGAGGGTCCAGAGGAGGGCAACTAAAGTAATAACTGGAATGGGGCAACTACAGTACCCTGAAAGATTATCAAAATTAGGGTTATTCACTTTCGAAAAAAGACGACTGAGGGGAGATCTAATAACTATGTATAAATATATCAGAGGTCAGTACAGAGATCTATGCCATCATCTATTTATCCCCAGGACTGTGACTGTGACGAGGGGACATCCTCTGCGTCTGGAGGAAAGAAGGTTTGTACACAAACATAGAAGAGGATTCTTTACGGTAAGAGCAGTGAGACTATGGAACTCTCTGCCTGAGGAGGTGGTGATGGTGAGTACAATAAAGGAATTCAAGAGGGGCCTGGATGTATTTCTGGAGTGTAATAATATTACAGGCTATAGCTACTAGAGAGGGGTCGTTGATCCAGGGAGTTCGGCCCCTTTCACACGAGAGAGTTTTCCGCACGGGTGCAATGCGTGTCGTGATCGCATAGCACCCGCCCTGAATCCTGACCCATTCGATTCAATGGGTCTGTGTACATGAGTTCTGCTTTGCGTGAAAAACACATATTCTGTGTTTTTCACGCAGCCCTGGCCCCATAGAAGTGAATGGAAGTGATGCAATGTGTTTTTCACTGATAGTTGCTATGAGATGTTGTTTGTAAACCTTCAGTTTTTTATCACACATGTGAAAAATGCATCAAAACGCATTGCACCCGCTCAGAAAAAACGGAACAACTGAATGCAATCGCAGACAAAACTGACCGAACTTGCCTGCAAAATAGTGCGACTTTCACTGAACTGAGTTTCTCTGAACGCATCCGGAGCCAGTCTGTCACACTCGTGTGAAAGAGGCCTTATTCTGACTGCCTGATTGGAGTCGGAAAGGAATTTTTTCCCCCCTAAAATGAGGAAAATTGGCTTCTACCTCACAGTTTTTTTTTGCCTTTCTCTGGATCAACTTGCAGGATAACAGGCTGAACTGGATGGACAGACGTCTTTTTTCAGCCTTATAAACGACAGTATGTTACAAACTATGTTACAACTAAAAGTATCAGTTTTGCCCAGAGGTCTCCTTTAATTGCTAAACATGGGAGTAAATAATCCCTTGTCATCAAGGGTGTATACAGATCTCATAAGGCTCTAGAGCAAAACATAGTATGGTTCCCCCTGCTCCACCCAGCTTTCCAGTACTCATGCGTCAAACACTCCTAGGCAACACAGGACACAAAGCGCAAATCCCCAAATTTATGATAAATTTATCTTTTTTTTTTTTATTACGTAAAAGACTAAAAAAATCCACCCTCCGCCTTTCCGCCACCACTTTATTCAACTTCCGTGATGGAAAACGTGGAACAGGTGCTTGATAAATATGGTTCCCATTCTGATCACAATATTCTCTGGCGTAAACACATTGATAAATTCATACTTCCCTACAGACAGTGTGTTATAAAACTGTCTGCCTGCAGCCACCACTAGGGTTGCTCAATTCATAGAAATTTATACAGTTGCCATTGATATCAATAGGCACTCTCCTGTTCCGCACGTCCAGCACTATTGTAAAAATGCCTATTTTTGTCTACAATATGCAAAAGGAAAGAACACGTTCTATCTTTTATTTGGAGCCGTGGAATGGACATATTTGCTGCCCCATTTAAATGAATGGGTCCGCATCCGAATGGCTTAACTCCATAGAAGTGAATGGGTCTGCATCTGCTGCAGATAAAAAATATAGTCGTGTGCATGTAGCCTAATACAGATCTCATTGTTCTAGTATAGAAATAAAATCTACATTTATTGCTTTGTTTAGATGAATTCTACAATTGATTATTTGGCCTTGTCATCCATTAATTAAGTCAGCAGGTTGTTTATGGGTAAGTGATTACATAATAAGTTTGTGCACAAAAATCATCTTTACATACGTGATTTTCTTTAAGAGCCTAAAGTCTGCTGATTTCTTTAGGTTGCATAATAGCAATGACCAGGGGTAGACTGAACGTTTGCCCCTTGGGCCCCTTTCACACGGCGAGTATTCCGCGCGGGTGCAATGCGGGAGGTGAACGCATTGCACCCGCACTGAATCCCGACCCATTCATTTCTATGGGGCTGTGCACATGAGCGGTGATTTTCACGCATCACTTATGCATTGCGTGAAAATCGCAGCATGCTCTATATTCTGTGTTTTTCATGCAATGCAGGCCCCATAGAAGTGAATGGGGCCGCGTTAAAATCGCAAGCATCCACAAGCAAGTGCTGGGGACCCGATCTGTATTATTTTCCCTTATAGCATGGTTATAAGGGAAAATAATAGCATTCTGAATACAGAATGCAAAGTAAAATAGCGATGGAGGGGTTTAAAATAAATAAAAAAATAACTCACCGAGTCCACTTGATCGCGCAGTTGCGGATCTCTGTCTTCTTCTGTAATGTTGAGCTGCCGGCTAAGGAGCTGTGGTGACATCACATCACATGGTCCAATCACATGACGCGATGACTTCCTTGGTCGGGGCATGCGCATAAGCTACTGCGATGCCGTGCCAGCAATGGGCATCGCAGTGCGCATGCCTTGGCCAAGGAAGTCATCGCGTTGGTGCGGGATCTTGCTGAGGGGGAGAGAAAACAGATGGGTGGGCAGAGGAAGAGGCTGGGCGGGGATAAGAGCCGAAGAGGCAGAGCTGCCTGGGCTCCAACGCGGTGGACGCCGCCCTGGGCACTTGCGAGCCCTCATTTACATACACATCAAAGTTCGTTTTTGGCAGTTTTAAAAGTCCACCAAAGTATATAAAGGTACAGTTTTAATCATCTGTGTTGCGGCTACAGCGCTATGGGAACTGTTAAAAAGGGGTAAATGTGCTGACAGACTCCCTTTAATTGGTGCGGATTTGGTGCGGATTCGGTGCGGATTTTCCGCATGCGGATTTCACTAAGTGAATGAAGAAAATCCGGTCAGGAAAAATAAAATTAATTGACATGTCGTGGATCTTAAAATCGGCACCGCAGGTCAAAATCCGCGCAGAAAAAATCTGCATCGTGTGCATTGAGAATTTCAAATTCTCATAGAATACATTGTACATGACCTACGGTGCGGATTTTCCGTGCGCAAATCCGCGCAGAAAATCCGCACGCAATCCTGATCGTGTGCAGGGGGCCTAATAAGAGTCTGAATGTGTGATCCTTGACCTCATAGCCCCTAAAATGAAGGCAGATGATGACTTTAAAAAGGGATCCGCCGACTCCTTAGAATCCTGGCAATTGGTATGTTTGCCATGGGAAGATTTGGCCTGCAGGTATGGCTGCAGGGTAATACATTATACATAATACATAATACAGCTCAAGTCCGCCAGTGCCAGGGTTGCTGCTCATGCAATCCCTCGATGGGATAGGATCTTTGAAACACTCATATAGATGGAAGAGGTAGATCTTCTCATGTATGCAGAATATTTACAGCTTTAAATTAATATAAAATCTCTCTTAATACGCAAGTTTGGAGGTGCACGCCAAACTTTTTGTTGCTAATCCTTCATTTTCCATAGCTGCAACTGACTTCTTGTACTTACCAGCATTGTGCCTGCATCTGCAAAACCTAACAAGGTGAGCAATCTCTTGGGTTCCTTAGGGACCAATGTTAATGCTGCTATGCGGTGCCGTTTTCATTTTCTTTTCCAAGTAGCATTGAGAAGAGTGATTTGTGTCCTAAAACACACGATAAGGTACCTCTTTGGCGCACATGGACGACCACAGTTTCAAGTTTTTTTGGTAAAAATACTATTTATTGTTCAGTTGACAACGCGTTTCAGAGTTTATAACTCCTTTTTCAAGTCATGTGATGTGACGTCACTGACGCCAGACACAGCAGTAGCAGCACACATCAGCCACCCGGCCACCTTTTGCCTGTTGCCCCTTGCTGTTGGTGCCCCCAAGACTTGAAAAAGGAGTTATAAACTCCGAAACGCGTTGTCAACTGAACAATAAATAGTATTTATACCAAAAAAACTTGAAACGGTGGTCGTCCCTGTGCGCCAAAGAGGTACCTTATCGTGTGTTTTCGGACACAAATCACTCTTCTCGCCCCTAACATTCCCTAGGAGTTTTTGGCAACTCCATCCAAAGGGACTGAACGGGTACCGGCAGCACGGACCTCCCTCACCCTCCCAACCTTTGGTGTGTCTAACCTGTTGTGCGTTTACACCTGCACAACACTCAAAGGTGAGCACATTCAATCCATCACGTTTATCTGCTTATCATCGCTTACTACCCTATGAGCGCCTCTCCCTTTTCTCTCTTGCCATAATTGCTGTTCCAAGTAGCATTGGACATTTTGTTATTTTTGTTATTATGCTACTTTAGATGATATTATGTATGTAAATATAGTATTTTTTTGTATTGGTTTATACAATTGCTTGCTATGTCCCACTATATTTATTACACTGTATCTATAGTAGTTATGGTTTTATGGCAATTTGATATCACGGTCGTGTGTCTGCGTACTTAAATTATGTGCCCAATTTTTTAGATGATGTGGGCATTTGCCAAAGGCTGATAGTTAGCCGATACTGTTGTGCTATGTGTCTCTACAAAAATCTACAAAGAGGTTCTACAAACTGAGATGTGATTGGCAGTCATTTTTGGGGTATACTGTCTGTTAGGTTTCCAGCACTAGTAGAAAGGTTGAATATTCACCTTTCCCCAGCAAATAGCAGAGAATAGTGTGTGATATGGATGGTAGTGGTGGTCACAGTACTCACAGTGGTTGTATCCTTCTTCCTTGTTCCCAGGGCTTTCACAGTGAAGAGGGGATACACCTGATGTGAGTAGTAGTTGTTCACACGGGGCACACCTTAATTGGAGTCACCTGCTTGATGGAAGGTGGGGTGCCCTTGGTGTTGGGTAAAACAAGGTAACAAGAGTCTTTACTGGAGTGCAAGGCCACAAACACTTCCACACAAGATGGAAACACAAGTCTTAAACAGATCCAACATTTGGCTGAATCATGGGTTATCTCTAGAGATTCCTTTGATATGTACTTTCTTATATAGAGATTCCTCACATACTAATCCAGCTAAAGGGGTACAATTCCTTCTGCAATACCTCACAATTCCTCACTGTGAGGTCCCAGCTCCAAAGGCAGCACTTGCAAGCTGCCACACTGTCATGACTGGGAGCCAGGAACTTTTACACCTAAAGACTGTGAAGTTTAGAAGCTGTAGACATGTATTAGGCTACTTTAACACTAGCGGCAGCCTTCTCCGGCAGGCTGTTCCGGCGGGTGACATGTCGTAGTTTTATTCTGGCCGCCCTCGGCATGTTTACCGTGCTTCCGCCGGAACTCTGGCCCTCCCCCTTTTAGTCAATGGGGCCGGAGCAGACCTTCGGCAGCACACGTGCAATAGCCACAGCACGGATCCGGCAGGCTGTTCACCCACCGAAATGGCCTGCCGGAGAAGGCTGCCGCTAGTGTGAAAGTAGCCTTACCTTCACAGGGTAAATCCGACACTACCTCTTTTTAGATGCTAAACAGTCTTAAGGGTTCTTATCTGAATACCACCTCAAGGATTCACTGGAGTTCTCCCTGGGCCTCAAACTTGCTGGTGCAGGCTTACTGGGCTGCGGGGATTGCTTCTTTAGCATTTTTTAAGACTCTGCTCAGAATGCACACTAAGCTAGCTCACAGAGGTGAAGGCAAGCCTAAGGAGTTAGGCACCATCAACCCCTGGACACAATTTATCAGGGACAGAATTTAACCCTTGATTCAGCTTACAGTATGTGCAGATACAGACTACAACTATAGAAAAGAGTGGAAAATATTAGGAATATATCAAATTACATAACTTCCCATAAGATATGCCAGGCTAATCCCTAGCAGTTGTCTAGTGCGTCACTACAATATCCTCAGTGTAATGACAGTTAGGGAACAGTGCGGACGGACGTGAACTCCACCACTATCCCTAACTTGGCGACGGTCCCTGTAGAACCAGACTCGCCGTGGGAGCATAGACTGGTAAGTACATGATACTCAGGGGGAATAAGTACATAACAGAAAAGTTATAACCCCATAACCATCCCTTTAGTCTGACCCTCCATGAACCACATTCATCAGCCCAGACTCATGGGTCTCATCTGTAAAGTGTAATATTACATTTTCTTGACTTGTCTAAACTCATTGTCCTAAAAATAAATACAACAACTTAGAAACAAAGCTATAATAGAAAAAGGGGGTGGATTAATGTATTTAATATTTTTACCCAGCATCAGGAAAAGTTACTTGACAACCACATATCTGAAATACGATGAACCCAATCTCTTGTCTCTGTATCCAGGAATACCAGTTGTTCCATGTTGCATAAATAATGTATGCTTTGTAAAACTGGGCTTCTCGCCAATGAGGGGACCACTTAACTATCATGTACATCAGAGCTTCCAAATAATATTTCTCCAGTATATTATTAAATAATGCAGATATCTTCTACCCATCTGCAGCAGCGCAGATTGCCATAATATTACTAAACTATTGCTGTTTCCCCTATCATCCGTGGTCACACAGCTTGAGATAATGAAACATTACAAGAACAAATATTTCAGATTAGCGGTTCTTATGGGACAGGTTCACTGCTCCAGGTCATCTTAATACTGGCGTTTGAACATCATTTCTTGGAGCTCTTATCAAAAGGCATCATCTTCATTAGTTTAGGGCACTTTCACACTAGTGGCAAGGAACCTCGGCAGGCTGTTCCGGTGGGTGAACAGCCTGTCGGATCCCTGCTGCTGCTAGTAGCACACGTGCCCCCCCGGACTACCGCACCAGCCACATTGACTATAATGGGGACAGTTCCACCTTAAGGACATCGCAGACAGGCCTATCTCAAATCCTACCCCTTCACTGCCAATACAAGAGCCCAACCCCTTGTTACTGGGGAAAGTAGCTAGACCCCTCTTTACTGTAGAGGAGACATTGGCAGTGGAAACAGGTTTTTCTGACTGTAATTTGTGGTTGGAATGGATGAAGTTCACGGCATCACAGGTAAACAGATCTGGGTGTATCACCTGTGCCACAGCCAGACCACACTTAGGAACTGTTCCCCTTCACCTAAGTCCCAGTCAATTTTTCATGTTTTACAAGCATGTATGTGAATCAGACTGCCGATATGACTGAATGCAAGGTTTAGGAGGAGAATTTCCCAATCTTTAGAGAAACCCCTGAACCTGGGGAGGGATAACCATATACAAGGGGAATTACACCTATTTTGAGATAGAGGGCAAAAAAGGGAAAAACATGGGCAGGTTTTCAAAAGGATATTGTGGAACTGTGGTGAATACCACCGGTGAACCCTATCAAAGTCATTTGATGAACCAGACTCAAGCATTAGGGGATGTGATCTGGTTGGGTGCAGATATGAAACTGAGGACAAAGTTGACAATTGCCTGGCATGGGCAATGTGCCTTAACCCTAGTGTTGATGTCTTTCCATGTATTTAATTCCCTTGACTGGGAGAAAACCAATGAGAAAATAAGGAATCCTGGGTTAGGATTTGGTTATGCCCCAGGAGAGGCAATGGTAAGGAGAAGGCGGGGCACCAGCCCAGGAGGCAGTCTTGATTCCCATGTGTATATAGATGCTATAGAAGTGCCCAGGGGGGTTCCAGATGAATTTAAAGCCAGAAGTCAAGTGGCAGCAGTGTTTGAATTTTTAATCCCTATGGTTACTATAAACAAAAATGTGGATTGGATTAACTACATCTATTATAATCAGCAGAGATTTGTGAATTACACCAGAGATGCATTAAAGGGTATAGTGGAGCAGCTGGGGCCCACTAGTATTTTGGCATTCCAAAATAGAATGGCCCTGGACATGCTACTAGCAGAGAAAGGTGGTGTGTGCAAAATGATTGGTGAAACCTGCTGTACTGTAATTCTTGATAACTTAGGACAAAATGGTGAGGTCATGAATGCCCTGAGGTGACTTACTTCTCTCTTAGAAGAATTAAAGAGAAATTATGGGGTGGATAGTTCATGGGAAAATTGGTTTGAAAACTGGATTAAAAATTGGAAACAAACCTTGTTTCAAATTGGAATGGTTATAGTCATTGTATTATTGATCCTTGCAGTAATTGTCTGTTGTGTCATCCCCTGCATTAGGAGGCTTCTACTAAAAGCCGTAATTGAGGCTACCCCGGAGATGATCATGAGAGAATTTCATGAGGATGGGAGACAAAGTCCACTTAGTTCTGTTGGTCGCCCCCTGCTTACGGCGCAAACCTGGAGATCATTGACCGTAGGGACAGACATCTGACTTCCCCTTGCTAAGTCCAGTGTCATGGGAGGCTATACACTAGGATAGGTTGTCATGGAAGGTGTGCTAGGCTTTATTAGGGAAAGAATGAGGTCCAAGGGGGGACTGATAGAAATGTGGACTTCATTCTTTGAATCAGCTAAGAAAGCCCCCATATACTCCAGCTCTCAGGCAACACCTTATCTTCTCCAGAGAACAAAGGTTACATCCTACCGAGGAGAATACACCTCCTTGCTACGTCATATATGCTTTTCTGCTGTTAGGGAAGACTCCATTGCAACATGGCGCATAATAGTTAGATATTTAAAAAGTTCACATACCAGAGTTAGTTAAACAATGCACAATGGGCAGATACCAAGTGTTTCTTTTCATATTTTCATATTCTAGCCAATGTAAGAATGCCACATGCCTCAGGGGGAATGCCCATCTGATGTCTTTTTAAACTGCTGTACTTCCTGTAATAAATTAGAATTTGCTTTGACCCCAGTGTGTGTGTCACAGTTATTTTCTTCCATGCACGTAAAACCCTTGGGTTACTATTAATTTGGAGGAGTAGAGCAAACATAATCAGCCCTGAATAAGGGCAACTTCAACAGGGGCCGACTGGAGTTCCGGCGGCAGCACGGCAAACATGCCGAGAGGAGTCCGGTATAAAACTACGACATGTCCTTTAATGTTGTCTGTTTCCAGCAATTATTTATGGAGCTCTATAGTATAGCACCCATGATAGCAATAAGTATGTCCCTCGTCCATTATAAAAGACTAGTTAAAGACATCATTCAAAGACCACTGAAGGTTTAGAAGAAAAAAGACATCAAAATAAAGTGAATATAATCAGGTGTAAGCCTTTTCCTCACAGCTTCCAAATTCCTAAAACTAAGGTAATTACTTAAAGGGATATTCTGGCTTGATGAAATTACCCCCTATCCACAGCATAGGGGATAACTATTAGATTGATGGGGTCTGACGATTGGGACCCACATTGATCATGAATAGTGTTGAGCGCGACTATTCGAATAGCAAAAATTTTTACTTTGCTTTTTTTAAAAAATAAGTAGAATAATATAATAATTATCAAGTATTATAATTATTCTATTTATTAAAAAAAAGCTAAGTAATATAATCGCATAGCGAATTAAACACAGCTGTCTCTATAGTCAACTTTCCGATTTGATTGCTAAAATTAGCGAAGTTGACGAATATGGAGCTAAAACAAAGATGGAGAATATTTCGTTATCTTCGTTTGGAGGAATATGACGAATACATTCGTCATATTCGTCATCTTCGCTAATTCTAGATATCAAACCAATAGGAAAGTTGCCTTAAGTTAAAATCGCAATACGCGATTATTTAAATCGTATATTAATCGCGATAACTAGAATAATGACGAATATTCGATTTCGATGAATATGAGACGAATATTCTAGAGAATATTCGCTAATTTCGTCTAAATCGAATATGGCACCTCCCGCTCATCACTAATCATGAAGCCAAAAACCATACTGACATTGCAATCTTACCAGGAAGGGACACAATTTTGGGATGTTTCTTTGTATAAAACAGCAGATTTACCAAAAAAAAAAAAAATATATGAAAACATAAACCAGTATGCTAATCTAAGGCTACTTTCACACTTGCGTTCGTCGGTCCGCTCGTGAGCTCCGTTTGAAGGAGCTCACGAGCGGACCCGAACGCCTCCGTCCAGCCCTGATGCAGTCTGAATGGAGCGGATCCGCTCAGACTGCATCAGTCTGGCGGCGTTCAGCCTCCGCTCCGCTCGCCTCCGGCAAGGGCCAGGCGGACAGCTGAACGCTGCTTTCAGCGTTCAGCTGTCCGCCTGACCGTGCGGAGGCGAGCGGATCCGTTCAGACTTACAATGTAAGTCAATGGGAACGGATCCGCTTGAAGATGACACCATATGGCTCAATCTTCAAGCGGATCCGTCCCCCATTGACTTTACATTGAAGGTCTGAACGGATCCGCTCAGGCATCTTGCGCACTTAGAAATTTTTCTAAGTTATTAATGCAGACGGATCCGTACTGAACGGAGCCTCCGTCTGCATTAATATGATCGGATCCGTTCAGAACGGATCCAATCAAGCGCTAGTGTGAAAGTAGCCTTATGAGTTGCATTAAAACCACATCCTTCATGGCCTTACCATTATACAAATTAGTAATTCAATGGTTATGGCTAATGAGTACATTGTCTATAGTTCATAGGTGTTGTATATAGCCTATAGAGGAGAACTAAGAGGGACCAGAGAGCGGTAACTGGGGTTGAGCCAGTTAAGTGTTTGTAGTCTGCTGGCAGTGTGAGGAGCATTGGAGAACTTCCCCCAGAGTAGTGGAGGACATGAGTCACTGGTTACAGCCTTCAACATACGGCTATGTGAACGGAAAAATATAAAAGTTATGGCTTCGGGCAGACAGGGAAGAAAAATGAAAACACAAAAATGAAAAAAAAAAAAAAAAATGGTATCCAAGGGGTTGAGTAGAGCAGATAGAGTTTATATTGACATTCAGAAATGTAGCAGTTTTGCACAGATCAGGTGTGTTCGTTTATGGGGGCCACTACTGAAAGACTGAGACAGATGACGCCGGTACCCAGAGAAATGGTATCAGAATTTTACAGAGACAATGTTGCCATTTGAGTTACAATTTGCAGACACAGAATGTGTTGCTGTTAGATTACAATTTTCTATAATTTCCGAAAGTCTGTTCAGCTACTAGGGGCGGATTGGCCATAGACCTTACATGGAAATTTACTGGCGGGCTGCTTCCTGAGGAGGCCGCCTGGGCCCCCCTCACTGCCGGCCAGTGGAAGTTTTTGGGGATGTATTTAGTGCTGCTGGCGGTATTTTGTGATGGATGTGGTATATGGTTCTGTTGGGGTGGTATAATGTGCCACAGTATGGTATTGCTGGCCCTGCCTCCCATCAATTTGGACCAGACTACAAAATGGCACCACCTTTAGTATTTTTTCCAGGGCCACTTTAAGTTCCCAGTCCGCCCCTGTCAGCTACCATTTGATACAAACACTACAGTACAGGCCGGTTTACTTCAAGCTGTGTCCTGTGTTCAAGAGGATCATCACATATTTCACCACATTACACATATTCACAATTTGTAAAGTCCACTGATGAAGACCAAAAAGAAGTCAATACACTAATGGTCTCATTTTTCAAACTGGTGTAAAGAAGAACTGGCTTAGTTACCCATAGCAATCAAAGGGGTTTTAAAAAATGAAAGGTGGAATCTGATTGGTTGTTAGGGGCAACTAAGCCAGTTCTACTTTACACCAGTTTGATATATGATTCCATAACTATCTACAAAATGCTTTGGCTGCAATTTAGGAAAAGTCCCAAACCAGGGGACTACACCTCGCTTTTCTGTGGGATTCAGATTGGTTAATGGTCCTCCTCTGTGCCAAGAGACATCGGCTGGCCTAGGAATCAAAGACTTAGACAACTGTTGCCTGCTAGAGGGCCCGGTCACCTCGCGGCCTGCTATTGCCTGCTCCCCCCGTCGCCGGATGTTTTCATCCACGTAGGAGATGCAGCAGAGGCCGTGTATGGATCTGGACAGACGCGGGTGCCACGGAGCAGATACGTATGCTCTAGAGGAGGGCCCCCGGCATTCTGGGGGTCATTATAGGGATTGGATAACCCTTTTAAAAAGTATAGGATCACTGGGGATCCAACCACTGAGACCCAGGATGAGAGGTCCCAAAGTGCCCTCTGAGAATGAAGTAGTGGTGCACATGCATGACCACAGCTTCAATGGAGCTGTCAGAGATAGGGTGAGTAGGATAAGTATTGTTAGTGGTAAAACGCCTTCAAATAAGATCTGTCTGCATGGCGGCTCTATGGTCTGCTGCTAAGGCTTCTTTTACACTAGTGTTCATCCAGCAGAGAACCAGCCTGCCTGAGCTTATCGTATCCGACATATCAGATACCGCCTTTCCCTGCCGGAGCCCATTGACTTTAGAGGCACCCTGCCGGGATCCGCCCTGTTTCTGGTATGAGTGGTCGGATTTGACCATACAACCACAGTTTTTTTTTTCTGGGCCAAATCCTGGCACTAATGCTGGAAACAGGCCAGATCCCCTCTGGGTCATATTATAGTCAATGAGCGCTGGCGTTTCTGGCTTTGGCTGATACAATGAACTCCGGCAGGCTGTTCCTCTGCCAGGATAGTTTTAACGCTAGTGTAAAACTAGCCCAATACTGTCTGATTTGGAGAAATCAATAAGTATTACCCTTTTCAAACCAGTGAACATGACATGCAATAATCTGCATTGTCCACTAGATGTCACTGTCACTTTAATAAATATGACATTTTACTGCTGCGGTAAACAGCTTGGGCATTTCCATTTAGTGCATATACTGTCAAATTGGATGTTGCTTGGCTATTATGCAATAAATCTGTATGTAGCTGCTTGTGAATCATAAGCTCCAGATTGATAGACAGCTCTGAAATATACTTCAGTCTGGGAAACTGTATTTCAAGATATTAAATGTACATTTTTGTACAGGGAAGGAAGCAAAAGTATTCGTTATGAGGGTATTAGCATTGCTAGCTTTTTCACTAGACAGAACATCACATAAAATGGCACATCTGCAATAGACACAAGCCACATCGCTGCCAAACCAATAGTAGACTCCCATCGCTGCTTTACTGAGGGGAATTTTCACATTTTCCCCCTCCTTGCCCCATGCTCTTCCTAATATGTTCCCTGGGGGCTTCAGCCCCACACTTATCCCCTCACATACTTTTTGCCTAAACATTTACACCCAAATACTGTTAAACTGTCACATACTTTTCATACAATTCACAAATAATGTTGAGATGTAAGTGACAACAAGGTTTGTACAGTGCTTCGGAATAGGTTGGCACTAAGTAAACAACTCAAATAATAATAATGATTCAGTGTCCTAATGCAGAACCCCAGAAGGACTACTGCAAAAGGGTAAATTACCATTGACAATGCAATGTTTCTTGAGTTAAATGTTGTGATTTGTTATGTACATGCACTTGATAGCACGATGTGAACGGCATATGGTTAACTTGGCAAATTGTGTTAGGTTGTCAGGGGATGGACTATGTCTGCCCCCTGACGAATTAATGGATAGATGTGTCTGTATAACCTCCTGCACATCTAGGCCCAAGTTCAGAGAACCTTAGGTTACAGCCATTCGATCAAGTTCCTTGATGTACTTTTGGATGACTGGATCAAGTCTCTGACCCTACAACTGCCCAGAAAGCAGCCGTACTACCAAAGTACTTCTGAGAGAAAGAGAGATCAGACATCTGAGAAGGTCTAGAAGCTGCCAGGCCGTGCATTGGACTCAGACAGCAGATATTGTGCTTGTTTATGGCAGAAAGGCTTTGCTGTTGTGAAAGGGAAAATGGCTAAAACATCTTACCACACTTTGAGACGGACTGGCCACCTGTATCTTAGTTCTGCACCCCTCAGTCTGGGAACTGCAAAAAGGACATCAACGTTTTGTTTTCCATTTATCTGATCACTCAGAAGAACAGAAACCCCACCCAAAAAACTATTCTTGATTTTGACCATACATTGTGCTCATTTTGCAAGTTCCATCAGAGAACTGCTATTTTGGGCAGGAGAAAAAGCCTGGAAGAGCTTCAAGGATCTCTGATGGAACTGATACAACAGGATCTGTTTATTTTTAACAATCATTTTTATTTGGAAAAGATTAGAATAATACAGTATAAAGTACAATATGCAATAAACGTACAATATTACAATCAGGTATAGCAGTTATGAATAACGTTGTAACATAGTAACATAGTTTATAAGGCTGAAAAAAGACATCTGTCCATCCAGTTCGGCCTGTTATACTGCAAGTTGATCTAGAGGAAGGCAAAAAAAAAAAACTATGAGGAAGAAGGCAATTTTCCTCACTTAAGGGGAAAAAAATTCCTTCTCGACTGCAATCAGGCAATCGGAATAACTCCCTGGATCAACGCCCTCCTCTCTAGTAGCTATAACCTGTAATATTATTACACTCCAGAAATACATCCAGGCCCCTCTTGAACTCTTTTAGTGAACTAACCATCACCACCTCCTCAGGCAAAGAGCTCCATAGTCTGACTGCTCTTACCGTAAAGAATCCTCTTCTATGTTTGTTTACTTTCCTCCAGATGCATGGGATGTCCCCTTGTCACAGTCACAGTCCTGGGGATAAATAGATGATGGGAGAGATCTCTGTACTGACCCCTGATATATTTATACATAGTAATTATATCTCCCCTCAGTCCTTTTTTCTAACGTGAATAACTCTAATTTTGATAATCTTTCAGGGTACTGTAGTCTCCCCATTCCAGTTATTACTTTAGTTGCCCTCCTCTGGACCTTCTCCAGCTCTGTCTGCCTTGTTTACAGGAGCCCAGAACTGTACACAGTACTCCATGTGTGGTCTGACTAGTGATTTGTAAAGTGGTAGGACTATGTTCCAATCACGGGCATCTATGCCCCTTTTCATGCAACCCATTATCTTATCGGCCTCGGCAGCAGCTGCCTGACACTGGTTTCTACAGCTTAGTTTGCTGCTCACTAAAATTCCTAGGTCCTTTCCCATGTCAGTGTTAGGCCTCATGCACACGACCGTTGTGTGCATCCGTGGCCATTGTGCCGTTTTCATTTTTTTTTCGCGGACCCATTGAAAAATCGGAAAATGCACCGTTTTGCAGCCGAGACCGTGATCCGTGAATCCTGTCCGTCAAAAAAATATGGCCTGTCCTATTTTTTTGACGGACAACGGTTCACGGACCCATTCAAGTCAATGGGTCCGTGAAAAAACACGGATGCACACAAGATTGGCATCCGTGGCCATGATCCATGGCCGTAGGTTACTTTCATACAGACGGATCCGAAGATCTGTCTGCATAAAAGCTTTTTCAGAGCTGAGTTTTCACTTTGTGAAAACTCAGATCCGACAGTATATTCTAACACAGAGGCGCTCCCATGGTGATGGGGACGCTTCTAGTTTGAATATACAACGAACTGTGTACATGACTGCCCCCTGCTGCCTGGCAGCACCCGATCTCTTACAGGGGGCCGTGATCAGCACAATTAACCCCTCAGGTGCTGCACCTAAAGGGGTTAATTGTGCGTATCATAGCCCCCTGTAAGAGATCCGGGGCTGCCAGGCAGCAGGGGGCAAGACCCCTCTCCCTCCCCAGTTTGAATATCATTGGTGGCCAGTGAGGCCCCCCTCCCTCCCTCTATTGTAATAAGAACATTGGTGGCACAGTGTGCACCCCCCGGCCCCCCTCCCTCTATTGTAATAAGAACAATGGTGGCCAGTGTGCGGCCTCCCCTTCCTCCCTCTATAGTAATAAGAACAATGGTGGCCAGTGTGAGGTCTCCCCCGGCCCCCCCTCCCTCCCTCTATAGTAATAAGAACAATGGTGGCCAGTGTGCGGCCTCCCCTCTCTCTCCCCCCCCCCGATCATTGGTGGCAGTGGAGTTCTGATCGGAGTTCCAGTTTAATCGCTGGGGCTCCGTTCGGTAACCATGGCAACCAGGACGCTACTGCAGTACTGGTTGCCATGGTTACTTAGCAATAGAAGCATCATACTTACCTGCTGGCTGCTGCGATGTCTGTGTCCGGCCGGGAGCTCCTCCTACTGGTAAGTGACAGTTCATTTAGCAATGCGCCGCAAAGACCTGTCACTTACCAGTAGGAGGAGCTCCCAGCCGGACACAGACATCGCAGCAGCGCAGCAGGCAAGTATGATGCTTCTACTATTGCTAAGTAACCATGACAACCAGGACTGCAGTAGCGTCCTGGTTGCCATGGTTACCGATCGGAGCCCCAGCGATTAAACTGGGACTCCGATCGGAACTCCGCTGCCACCAATGATCGGGGGGGGGGGGAGGCCGCACACTGGCCACCGTTGTTCTTATTACTATAGAGGGAGGGGGGGCCAGGGGAGGCCGCACACTGGCCACCATTGTTTTTATTACAGGGAGTGCAGAATTATTAGGCAAATTAGTATTTTGACCACATCATCCTCTTTATGCATGTTGTCTTACTCCAAGCTGTATAGGCTCGAAAGCCTACTACCAATTAAGCATATTAGGTGATGTGCATCTCTGTAATGAGAAGGGGTGTGGTCTAATGACATCAACACCCTATATCAGGTGTGCATAATTATTAGGCAACTTCCTTTCCTTTGGCAAAATGGGTCAAAAGAAGGACTTGACAGGCTCAGAAAAGTCAAAAATAGTGAGATATCTTGCAGAGGGATGCAGCACTCTTAAAATTGCAAAGCTTCTGAAGCGTGATCATCGAACAATCAAGCGTTTCATTCAAAATAGTCAACAGGGTCGCAAGAAGCGTGTGGAAAACCAAGGCGCAAAATAACTGCCCATGAACTGAGAAAAGTCAAGCGTGCAGCTGCCAAGATGCCACTTGCCACCAGTTTGGCCATATTTCAGAGCTGCAACATCACTGGAGTGCCCAAAAGCACAAGGTGTGCAATACTCAGAGACATGGCCAAGGTAAGAAAGGCTGAAAGACGACCACCACTGAACAAGACACACAAGCTGAAACGTCAAGACTGGGCCAAGAAATATCTCAAGACTGATTTTTCTAAGGTTTTATGGACTGATGAAATGAGAGTGAGTCTTGATGGGCCAGATGGATGGGCCCGTGGCTGGATTGGTAAAGGGCAGAGAGCTCCAGTCCGACTCAGACGCCAGCAAGGTGGAGGTGGAGTACTGGTTTGGGCTGGTATCATCAAAGATGAGCTTGTGGGGCCTTTTCGGGTTGAGGATGGAGTCAAGCTCAACTCCCAGTCCTACTGCCAGTTTCTGGAAGACACCTTCTTCAAGCAGTGGTACAGGAAAAAGTCTGCATCCTTCAAGAAAAACATGATTTTCATGCAGGACAATGCTCCATCACACGCGTCTAAGTACTCCACAGCGTGGCTGGCAAGAAAGGGTATAAAAGAAGAAAATCTAATGACATGGCCTCCTTGTTCACCTGATCTGAACCCCATTGAGAACCTGTGGTCCATCATCAAATGTGAGATTTACAAGGAGGGAAAACAGTCCACCTTTCTGAACAGTGTCTGGGAGGCTGTGGTTGCTGCTGCACACAATGTTGATGGTGAACAGATCAAAACACTGACAGAATCCATGGATGGCAGGCTTTTGAGTGTCCTTGCAAAGAAAGGTGGTTATATTGGTCACTGATTTGTTTTTGTTTTGTTTTTGAATGTCAGAAATGTATATTTGTGAATGTTGAGATGTTATATTGGTTTCACTGGTAAAAATAAATAATTGAAATTGGTATATATTTGTTTTTTGTTAAGTTGGCTAATAATTATGCACAGTAATAGTCACCTGCACACACAGATAGCCCCCTAAAATAGCTAAAACTAAAAACAAACTAAAAACTACTTCCAAAAATATTCAGCTTTGATATTAATGAGTTTTTTGGGTTCATTGAGAACATGGTTGTTGTTCAATAATAAAATTAATCCTCAAAAATACAACTTGCCTAATAATTCTGCACTCCCTGTACAATAGAGGGAGGGGTGGGGGGGGGGGGGGGGCGCACACTGGCCACCAATGTTATTATTACAATAGAGGGAGGGAGGGGGGCCAGGGGGGCACACTGTGCCACCAATGTTATTAATACAATAGAGGGAGGGAGGGGGGACGCACTGGCCACCAATGATATTCAAACGAATATGGCAGCCCTGATCTCTTACAGGGGGCTATGATACGCACAATTAACCCCTTCAGGTGCGGCACCTGAGGGGTTAATTGTGCTGATCACGGCCCCCTGTAAGAGATCGGGGGCAGCCATGTACACAGTTTGTAGTATATTCTAACTAGAAGCGTCCCCATCACCATGGGAACGCCTCTGTGTTAGAATATACTGTCGGATATGAGTTTTCACGATGTAACTCATATCCGACAGTATATTCTAACATAGAGGCGTTCCCATGGTGATGGGGACGTTTAAGTTAAAATATACCATCGGATTGGAGAAAACTCCGATCCGATGGTATAAAAGAGACTCCAGACTTTACATTGAAAGTCAATGGGGACGGATCCGTTTGCAATTGCACCATATTGTGTCAACGTCAAACGGATCCGTCCCCATTGACTTGCATTGTAAATCAGGACGGATCCGTTTGGCTCCGCACGGCCAGGCGGACACCAAAACAACTTTTTTTATGTCCGTGGATCCTCCAAAAATCAAGGAAGACCCACGGACGAAAAAACGGTCACGGATTACGGACCTACGGACCCCGTTTTTGCGGACCGTAAAAAAAAACGGTCGTGTGCATGAGGCCTTACCCAGTGTTTTACCATTTAGTATGTACGGGTGACTTTCATTATTCCTTCCCATGTGCATAAACTTACATTTGTCAGTGTTAAGCCTCATCTGCCACTTATCTACCCAAGCCTCCAATCTATCTAGATCCCCCTGTAGTAGTATACTGTCCTTTTCCATGTCAATTACTCTAGTCTACACAGTTTAGTGGCATCTGCAAAAATGTATATTTTACTGTGCAAGCCTTCTACAAGATCATGAATAAATATATTGAAGCGAATAGGGCCCAATTCTGACCCCTGAGGTACCCCACTAGTGACAGTGACCCAATCTGAGTGTGTACCATTAATAACCACCCTCTGTCTTCTATTACTGAGCCAGTTACTTACCCACATACAGACATTTTTTTCCAGTCCAAGCATTCTCATTTTATATACTAGCCTTTCATGCGGTACAGTGTCAAATGCTTTGGAGAAGTACAGATATACGACATCCATTGATTCACCGCTGTCAAGTCTAGAACTTACCTCCTCGTAGTAACTGATTAAATTAGTTTGACATGACCGATCCCTCATGAAGCCATGCTGATATGGCATTATTTGCCTTTTTTCTTTGAGGTACTCCAAGATAGCATCTCTTAGAAAACCTTCAAACAGTTTACCCACGACAGATGTTAAACTTACCGGCCTATAGTTTCCAGGCTCTGTTTTTGGACCCTTTTTGAATATTGGCAACACATCTGCTATTCGCCAATACTGTGGAACATTCCCTGTCAGTATAGAGACCTTAAATCTCAGAAATAAGGATCTGGCTATGACATTTCTTAATTCTCTTAGGATATGGGGTTGTATGCCATCTGGTCCTGTCGATTTGTCTATTTTAATCTTTTTAAGGCGCCGCTGTACTTCTTCTTAGGTCAGACAGGGCACTTTTGATGGGAAATTTACTTTTATATTCGCATTTCATCTGACAGTTTATTTTCCTCAGTGAATACAGTGGAGAAAAAAATATTTTATAGCTTTGTTTTCTCCTCATCGCTCTCTGCAACTCCCCCCTCATTATTCTGTATAGGGCCGACACCTTCAGATTTATACTTTTTACCATTTATATAATTGAAAAACATTTTAGGGTTAGTTTTGATCTCTTTGGCAATTAATCTCTCCGTCTCTGGTTTGGCTGCTTTTATTTGTTTTTTACATATTTAATTTTTTTCCTTATAGTTTTTTAGTGCTTCCTCGCTACCCTCCTGTTTTAGTGATTTAAATGCTTTCTTTTGTAATTTATTGCTTTCTTTACAGTTCTATTTATCCACATCGGGTTTTTTTTCTTGTTCCTTAACCTCCCATTCCCATAAGGTATGTACCTCTCACAATTAGATTTTAGGATGCTTTTAAAAATATCCAATTTTCTGGCTGTATTTTTTTATTTTTGAGGACTTTGTCCCAGTTAGTTAGGCCTATGGACTCTCTTAGTTGGCTAAATTTAGCTTTTTTGATGTTTGGTATTTTTGTTCCTCCATGAAGAAACATGCTTTTCGAATGATAAGTGGAAGGTTATTACTTTATGGTCACTATTTCCCTGGTGTCTCCCGACCTGTACATCTGTTGTTCTGTCAGGTCTATTGGTTAATACTAAGTCCAATATAGCTGTCCCTCTAGTAGGGCCCTGAAACAGTTGGGAAAGGTAATTGTCTTTGTTTATTGCCAAGAACCTGTTTCCTTTATGAGATATACAGATTTCAGTTTCCCAGTCTATATCTGGGTAGTTGATGTTCCCCATAATAATGACCTCATTATGATCTGCTGCCTTGTCTATCTCATTTAGGCCTCATGCACACAACAGTATTTTTTCACTGTCCGCAAAACGGGATTCCGTTGGTCCATGATCCGTGACCGTTTTTTCGTCCGTGGGTCTTCCTTGATTTTTGGAGGATCCACGGACATGAAAAAAAAGTCATTTTGGTGTCCACCTGGCCGTGCGGAGCCAAACGGATCCGTCCTGAATTACAATGCAAATCAATGGGGACGGATCCGTTTGACGTTGACACAATATGGTGCAATTGCAAACGGATCTGTCCCCATTGACTTTCAATGTAAAGTCAGGAGTCCCTTTTATACCATCGGATCTGAGTTTTCTCAAATCCGATGGTATATTTTAACTTGAAGCGTCCCCATCACCATGGGAACGCCTCTATGTTAGAATATACCATCGGATTTGAGTTACATTGTGAAAACTCATATCCGACAGTATATTCTAACACAGATAATATATCCCATGGTGATGGGGACGCTTCTAGTTAGAATATACTACAAACTGTGTACATGACTGCCCCCTGCTGCCTGGCAGCCCCTGATCTCTTACAGGGGGCCGTGAGCAGCACAATTAACCCCTCAGGTGCCGCACCTGAGGGGTTAATTGTGCGTATCATAGCCCCCTGTAAGAAATCAGGGCTGCCAGGCAGCAGGGGACAGACCCCCTCCCTCCCCAGTTTGAATATCATTGGTGGCCAGTGTGGCCCCCCCTCCCTCCCTCTATTGTATTAATAACATTGGTGGCACAGTGTGCGGCCCCCCCGGCCCCCTCCCTCTATTGTATTAATAACATTGGTGGCCAGTGTGCGGCCCCCCCTCCCTCCCTCTATTGTAATAATAACATTGGTGGCCCAGTGTGCGGCCTCCCCCCGGCCCCCCTCCCTCCCTCTATTGTAATAATAACATTGGTGGCCAGTGTGCGGCCTCCCCCCGGCCCCCCCTCCCTCCCTCTATTGTAATAATAACATTGGTGGCCAGTGTGCAGCCTTCCCTCTCCCCCCCCTCATCATTGGTGGCAGCGGAGTTCCGATCGGAGTCCCAGTTTAACCACTTCAGCCCCGCTAGGTGAAACCCCCTTCATGACCAGGCCACTTTTTACACTTTGGCACTACACTCCTTTCACCGTTTATCGCTCGGTCATGCGACTTACCACCCAAATGAATTTTACCTCCTTTTCTTCTCACTAATAGAGCTTTCATTTGGTGGTATTTTATTGCTGCTGACATTTTTACTTTTTTTGTTATTAATCAAAATGTAACGATTTTTTTGCAAAAAAATGACATTTTTCACTTTCAGCTGTAAAATTTTGCAAAAAAAACGACATCCATATATAAATTTTTCGCCAAATTTATTGTTCTACATGTCTTTGATAAAAAAAAAATGTTTGGGCAAAAAAAAAATGGTTTGGGTAAAAGTTATAGCATTTACAAACTATGGTACAAAAATGTGAATTTCCGCTTTTTGAAGCAGCTCTGACTTTCTGAGCACCTGTCATGATTCCTGAGGTTCTACAACGCCCAAACAGTAGAAAACCCCCACAAATGACCCCATTTCGGAAAGTAGACACCCTAAGGTATTCGCTGATGGGCATAGTGAGTTCATAGAACTTTTTATTTTTTGTCACAAGTTAGCGGAAAATGATGATGATTTTATTTTTTTTATTTTTTCTTACAAAGTCTCATATTCCACTAACTTGCGACAAAAAATAAAAAATTCTAGGAACTCGCCATGCCCCTCACGGAATACCTTGGGGTGTCTTCTTTCCAAAATGGGGTCACTTGTGGCGTAGTTATACTGCCCTGGCAATTTAGGGGCCCAAATGTGTGAAAAGTATCTTGCAATCAAAATGTGTAAAAAATGGCCTGCGAAATCCGAAAGGTGCACTTTGGAATATGTGCCCCTTTGCCCACCTTGGCTGCAAAAAAGTGTCACACATGTGGTATAGCCGTAGTCAGGAGAAGTGGGGCAATGTGTTTTGGGGGGTCATTTTACATATACCCATGCTGGGTGAGAGAAATATCTTGGCAAAAGACAACTTTTCCCATTTTTTTTTTATACAAAGTTGGCATTTGACCAAGATATTTTTCTCACCTAGCATGGGTATATGTAAAATGACACCCCAAAACACATTCCCCAACTTCTCCTGAGTACGGCGATACCACATGTGTGACACTTTTTTGCAGCCTAGATGCGCAAAGGGGCCCAAATTCCTTTTAGGAGGGCATTTTTAGACATTTGGATCCCAGACTTCTTCTCACACTTTCGGGCCCCTAAAAAGCCAGGGCAGTATAAATACCCCACATGTGACCCCACTTTGGAAAGAAGACACCCCAAGGTATTCAATGAGGGGCATGGCGAGTTCCTAGAATTTTTTATTTTTTTTGCATAAGTTAGCGGATATTGATTTTTTATTTATTTTTTTCTCACAAAGTCTCACTTTCCGCTAACTTAGGACAAAAATTTCAATCTTTCATGGACTCAATATGCCCCTCACGGAATACCTTGGGGTGTCTTCTTTCCGAAATGGGGTCACATGTGGGGTATTTATACTGCTCTGGCTTTTTAGGGGCCCTAAAGCGTGAGAAGAAGTCTGGAATATAAATGTCTAAAAATGTTTATGCATTTGGATTCCGTGAGGGGTATGGTGCGTCCATGTGAGATTTTATTTTTTGACACAAGTTAGTAGAATATGAGACTTTGTAAGAAAAAACAAAAACAAAAACAAACAAAAAATTTCCGCTAACTTGTGCCAAAAAAAAATGTCTGAATGGAGCCTTACAGGGGGGTGATCAATGACAGGGGGGTGATCAATGACAGGGGGGTGATCACCCATATAGACTCCCTTATCACCCCCCTGTCATTTATCACCCCCCTGTAAGGCTCCATTCAGACGTCCGCATGATTTTTTACGGATCCATGGATACATGGATCGGATCCACAAAACACATGCGGACGTCTGAATGGAGCCTTACAGGGGGGTTATCAATGACAGGGGGTGATCAGGGTGATCACCCCCCTGTCACTGATCACCCCCCCTGTAAGGCTCCATTCAGACATCCGCATGATTTTTACGGATACATGGATACATGGATCGGATCCACAAAACACATGCGGAAGTCTGAATGGAGCCTTACAGGGGGGTTATCAATGACAGGGGGTGATCAGGGTGATCACCCCCCTGTCACTGATCACCCCCCCTGTAAGGCTCCATTCAGACATCCGCATGATTTTTTACAGATCCATGGATACATGGATCGGATCCACAAAACACATGCGGACGTCTGAATGGAGCCTTACAGGGGGGTGATCAATGACAGGGGGGTGATCACCCATATAGACTCCCTTATCACCCCCCTGTCACTGATCACCCCCCCTGTAAGGCTCCATTCAGACATCCGCATGATTTTTTACGGATCCATGGATACATGGATCGGATCCACAAAACACATGCGGACGTCTGAATGGAGCCTTACAGGGGGGTTATCAATGACAGGGGGTGATCAGGGTTATCAGGGTGATCACCCCCCTGTCACTGATCACCCCCCCTGTAAGGCTCCATTCAGACATCCGCATGATTTTTTACGGATCCATGGATACATGGATCGGATCCACAAAACACATGCGGACGTCTGAATGGAGCCTTACAGGGGGGTTATCAATGACAGGGGGTGATCAGGGTGATCACCCCCCTGTCACTGATTACCCCCCCTGTAAGGCTCCATTCAGACATCCGCATGATTTTTTACGGATCCATGGATACATGAATCGGATCCACAAAACACATGCGGACGTCTGAATGGAGCCTTACAGGGGGGTTATCAATGACAGGGGGTGATCAGGGTGATCACCCCCCTGTCACTGATCACCCCCCCTGTAAGGCTCCATTCAGACATCCGCATGATTTTTACGGATCCATGGATACATGGATCGGATCCACAAAACACATGCGGACGTCTGAATGGAGCCTTACAGGGGGGTGATCAATTACAGGGGGGTGATCAGGGAGTGTATATGGGTGATCACCCGCCTGTCATTGATCACCCCCTGTAAGGCTCCATTCAGACGTCCGCATGTGTTTTGCGGATCCGATCCATGTATCCATGGATCCGTAAAAATCATGCGGATGTCTGAATGGAGCCTTACAGGGGGGGGGTGATCAATGACAGGGGGATGATCAATGACAGGGGGGTGATCAATGACAGGGGGTGATCAGGGAGTGTATATGGGTGATCACCCGCTTGTCATTGATCACCCCCTGTAAGGCTCCATTCAGACGTCCGCATGATTTTTATGGATCCATGGATACATGGATCGGATCCACAAAACACATGCGGACGTCTGAATGGAGCCTTACAGGGGGGTTATCAATGACAGGGGGGTGATCAGGGAGTGTATATGGGTGATCACCCGCCTGTCATTGATCACCCCCTGTAAGGCTCCATTCAGATGTCCGTATGCTTTTTGCGGATCCGATCCATGTATCCGTGGATCCGTAAAAATCATACGGACGTCTGAACGGAGCCTGACAGGGGGGTGATCAATGACAGGGCGGTGATCAATGACAGGGGGGTGATCAGGGAGTTTATATGGGGTGATCATGGGTTTATAAGGGGTTAATAAGTGACGGGGGGGGGTGTAGTGTAGTGTGGTGTTTGGTGCGACTGTACTGAGCTACCTGAGTCCTCTGGTGGTCGATCCTAACAAAAGGGACCACCAGAGGACCAGGTAGGAGGTATATTAGACGCTGTTATGAAAACAGCGTCTAATATACCTGTTAGGGGTTAAAAAATTCGGATCGCTCGCTGGCAGGCTGGAGATCCACTCGCTTACCTTCCGTTCCTGTGAGCGCGCGCGCCTGTGTGCGCGCGTTCACAGGAAATCCCGGCCCTCGCGAGATGACGCGTATATGCGTCGTCGTGCGCAGGGCTGCCACCTCCGGACCGCACATCTGCGTTAGGCGGTCCGGAGGTGGTTAATCGCTGGGGCTCCGATCGGTAACCATGGCAACCAGGATGCTACTGCAGTCCCGGTTGCCATGGTTACTTAGCAATAGTAGAAGCATCATACTTACCTGCTGGCTGCTGCACTGTCTGTGACCGGCCGGGAGCTCCTCCCACTGGTAAGTGACAGGTATGTGCGGCGCATTGCTAATGATCTGTCACTTACCAGTAGGAGGAGCTCCCGGCCGGTCACAGACAGCGCAGCAGCCAGCAGGTAAGTATGATGCTTCTACTATTGCTAAGTAACCGAGTAAGCGATTAAACTGGGACTCCGATCGGAACTCCGCTGCCACCAATGATCGGGGGGGGGGGGGGGGGAGAGGGGAGGCCGCACACTGGCCACCAATGTTATTAATACAATAGAGGGAGGAAGAGGGGGGCCGGGGGGGGGGGGCGCACACTGTGCCACCAATGTTATTATTACAATAGAGGGAGGGAGGGGGGGCGCACACTGGCCACCAATGTTATTAATACAATAGAGGGAGGGAGGGGGGGGCCGCACTGGCCACCAATGATATTAATACAATAGAGGGAGGGAGGGGGGGCGGGCGCACTGGCCACTAATGAAATTAAAACTGGGGAGGGAGGGGGTCTGTCCCCTGCTGCCTGGCAGCCCCTGATTTCTTACAGGGGGCTATGACATGCACAATTAACCCCTCAGGTGCAGCACCTGAGGGGTTAATTGTACGGATCACAGCCCCCTGTAAAAGATCGGGTGCTGCCAGGCAGCAGGGTGCAGTCATGTACACAGTTTGTTGTATATTCTAACTAGAAGAGTCCCTATCACTATGGGAACGCCTCTGTGTTAGAATATACTGTCGGATCATAAAAAGCTTTTATGCAGACGGATCTTCGGACGGAACCGTTGTCCGTCAAAAAAATAGGACAGGCCATATTTTTTTGACGGACAGGATGCACGGATCACAGTCTCGGCTGCAAAACGGTACATTTTCAGATTTTTCCACGGACCCATTGAAAGTCAATGGGTCCGCGAAAAAAAACGGAAAACGGCACAACGGCCACGGATGCACACAACGGTCGTGTGCATGAGGCCTTAGTAGCAGATTTTCTGTGGAGTATGGTATATTAGGTGGTTTATAATAATCTCCTATTAGTATTTTATTATTGTTTTTGCCTCCATGTATTTCTATGTGACCATGCCAGGACTCGAGCACGAGGGACGCCGAAGTAGTGGAGACCAGAGGAAAAAGCCGCACTACGATTTGGAGGTAAGGGAACAGTATAGCTTGTAAATAGGTGGGACGCCACCTAGAGCTGGAATCTCGAATAACTTAAATTGCGATTAACTTGTGAACTATTACACAGAGTTTCCACTATGAAATATTGACTTTGTGAGTCGCTCGAATATACAGTTGGAGAATGTAACATCAGCATCTTAGTGTCACGGCCACGGGTATGGTCGTGACTCCTTGGGAGCCGCATACAGTTGCCCGCGGTTTGGGTAGTTGTTTCAACCGCAGCTTAAGGCATGTTGTTGTTTGCCTCAAGTGCGGTTGCCGCGGACAACAGCTATGTGTGCGGTTCCCTTGGAGTTGTGTGCGTGTGTGGATGCACTGTGTTTGTATGTCTGGTGTGCACTTGGTGTTGTTTGGTGCGCACGGACATCTTCCTTTCACTGTGGCTGCCCGTGGCAACGTTTGGTATGTTGTACATGTGGTGGCAGTGTCCCGGCCTTCGGGCTGTCTCCAAGGACGGCTGTCACCCATGTCGTTGCCTGCGGTAACAGCCACAGTGTGATTAGTTTGGACACTTTCCCTTTAAGGTGTGTTTTTCCTTTCCTGTGGTGCTGAAAGGGTTAACTCCCATCCCAGTGTGTGTGTAATGTCACTGGGTGTGTCCGACTGTGGGGTGTGGCTTCTTGGCCTATATAGCCTGAGTGTTTGGCATGGCTCAGTAGGTTGCTTCAGTCATCCTTGGCTGGAGCAGCCTCCTGTGCATATGACCTGCCAGTGAGAGCCACCCCTGTGGTCATAAAGAAAAGTATTGTTGCTATGTTTAAGTCTTGCTGTGTGTTTATGTAGTATGCTACATTCTGTTGGGACCTTTCTATGTTTTGGTGCAGCTTACGGTTCTGGATTCCTGTCAGCAAGGCTGTGGCAGGTTGGTGGAACTTCTCGTTCGCCTGCCATTCCCGTAAGGCTGTTTATGTCCCCCTTTTCCCAACAGCTTGGCCATTGAGACTCCTGCTCCTCCGTATCTAGGAGGAGTAGGTCGTCTTACCCAGCTCCTAGCTCAGGGAACTGCGGAGGGTAAGTCAGGGCTCCGAGGTTCCTGCACATGGGTCCTCCTACCATCAAGGTCGGCCCATGCAGGTTAGGAGTTAGGGTCAGGTTAGGGATGCGTGAGGAGGTGACCTGCTCCCTATCCTGTTCTCATGGCCGAGTAGCCACTACAGCATCTAGCATCGCACGGCTGAGGGTTTCCCCCATCCTCAGCCGTGACACTTAGCCAATAATCGAATTGAAATCAGTTGCCTTTTTTTCTGTGAAGATTATACAAGTGTACTACAGTATAAGCATTTGGCGATTGTAGTAATCGAATATCCGGTGATTATCTTAATCGAAATTCCGACAATTATTATATTCGATAACCAGATTATATTGTGGTGTATATACCAAGTGCTGTCAGGCTTATATGATCAATTAGTCATCCTATGCCTCAGTGATTTTTTTTTTC
The DNA here is from genome assembly GCF_014858855.1 of Bufo gargarizans. Taxonomy (NCBI): domain Eukaryota; kingdom Metazoa; phylum Chordata; class Amphibia; order Anura; family Bufonidae; genus Bufo; species Bufo gargarizans. Next base: position 80,774,629 of record NC_058088.1, on the reverse strand, counting down.
GAATCGTCATTTTAGTGATGTTTTAATCAAATTGTGTTTTTTTTCTTTCTGTACAATATACGTATCTTGTATGACTTTTTTTTTAGAGTATATGACTATTTTAATTAATATGACCTATGGAACATTGTAATAATTGAACCTAATAAAGTCGAATGTTTGAGCAGTTCTCCAGATATACGAGTGCCATATTTTCATATTCTGTTTTGCAGCACTAATACAGGGCTCAGAAAAAAGGTAGTATTAAAGGGGTTATCCAATACTATAAACTGCCCCCCCATATGCCGGCCCCTCACAGGGAATATACTTACCCTGCTCCCTGCGCCGCTCCTGGTCCCTGCTCCGCTGCTGCTTCTCACCGTGCGCCAATGAGAACATCCGGTGTCAGGGGGGAGCAGCCAATGGCAGGCGGGGATGGGGACGAGCCTCCCTAGCGTCACCCATGATGTATTGCATTATTATAGTATTGGATAACCCCATTAAGGGGTTTTCAGGGCTTAAAGGGAGTCTGTCACCATGAAATTCCCTGTCAAACAGGGCACAGTGCCTTGTAGGGCTAGCTCAGCTGAATTTAATAATACCTTGCACTTCTTGCGATCTGTTGTTTCTAGTGTTGAGCGAATCCACTTTGTGAACTTTGATCCAAATTTCAGGGTAAATTCGATTCGCCGCAAAGCTGAATTTCCTCGTACTTCTTGGTAAATCAATTTTACCTAAAATGGCAGTAAAATTTATACTCACCTCATCCATTTGTGCACAAAGAGTTTGCTGCAGGCACCTTCATTGAAGATCCCTCACCAAATCTTATGCGTTGTGACGTCACCACGTCAGTCAGCGTGATCACGTCATCACGCACTTCTCAAGATTTTGCGCTGGATCTTCAATGAAGATGGCCGCGGCGGACTCTTTGTGAGCAAATGGATAAGGTGAGTATTTCTTTTAACAGATTAACCCCTGACAGCCCTCAATCGTCAGATGAAGGGTTCAATGACGGGGAGCGGCACCATCGACATTCACTGTTATGAGCCTTTCCTCTGTGATAATCAGGGTCACAGGCATAAGTTAGGTCAGACGACAGACACACTGGGTACAGAGACAGACAAACGAATGCAGCGCTTTACAGGGTGACAGACTGGAGTGACCTGGCATATCTACTGAGACCTATTGCACAGGCAAGGAGTAGGACACACAACTCAGAACATATAACAGGGCTAATCAGCAACATATAACCTAGCACCTACACACCAAGCAAAAGGGAGTTAATCCCTCCAGAAGGGATCAGGAACCTTCGGCACTCCAGCTGTTGTGAAACTACAACTGCCAGCATGCTCTTTCCACTTGTGTGAAAAGTTTAGAGAGCAGCCAAGCAAGTGTGCATGATGGGAGATGTAGTTTCACAACACCTGGAATGCCGGAGCTTGCTGACCCCTGCCCTACAGTGTCACAGAATGCTGTGAGGTTCAAAGAATAAACCCTAATTCATTTACAGAAAGGCAAAGTATAGGGCCTCATGCACATGACCGTAGTTTTGGTCTACATCCAATCAGCAATTTTAGCAGATTGAATGCGGACCTATTCATTTCAATGTGGCCGCAAAAGATGAGGACTGCACACCGTGAGCTGTCTGCGTCTGTTGCGGACTAGAATAGGCATTTCTAACAGAGGGAACGATGTACTGATTTGCAAAATGCAGAACTCATATGGCCGGTATCTATGTTTTGTGAATCCACGATTTGTGGACCGCAAAAATGGATACGGTCATGTGCAGGAGGCCTAACACTTAGGCCCTGTTTGAGGTTAATAACCCTAGTTTCTTATTTTTTTTGGGAGGGGGGGAGGGCGGCTAAAGGGGCATATATATAGTAAAAATGAGTATTCCCTGCTACCAACAGGAAACCTAAGTGGGTAGGTTATTGGAAGGGCTGCTGTTCCTAGGTGGCTGTCCCTTCCCTAGAACAAAAAACGATTGAAGATCATAGATTCCGGCAAACTGTGCTTTGTTCTTTGGGATGAAGCCACCTAAAGTAGCACATATCTGTTGGTAGCTCTCAAAATTATATCTGTTCAATTTCTGAAGGATGAATGCACAGTTTATAGACCATCTAGCATCTAGTTGTTTCTAGAGGAACATGCTTTGTAGCAGCTTGTGAAGAAGCAGCCTCTCCCATAGAAAGGGCTCCAAACATGGTTTTATCTGTAGGAAACAAGATGTAAGAACTAGGAACGCTCACCAAAGCTGACTATAATTATGGGCGCACAGCCTGCTACATACCAATTAGATACTGAATGTCATAAGATAGAAAATGACTGTCTCTCAGTAAAAATATTTCATCATTACCTACATCAAATAAACACAATAGAATAAATTGTACAATCACAATATTGTCCCTAATGTATGCAGTCACAGTCCCTTCACAGTGCTGGTTTGAGGAGCTCTCGCATTTGCCAGCTACTTCCAAATAATAAGGATAAAAATAATAAATGGTGATTAGATATAGTCCCTTGGCTGGACAAGAAATAGCAGTATGTTCCTTTTGTTATTTAGCAGTATTCACAGCGTTGCGATATAAATGACTTCATTCTGAGTTTGAATACTGCAGGATGTGGTCCCATTGACTGTCCGGCACTCATAAAAAAATAGAACATGTACTATTCTTGTCCGTTTTATGGACAAGGCTAGGACTGTTCTAGAAAGACCAGGACGTTCTGTTCTGCAAAATGTGTTTTGTGGATCTGTAATTTGTGGACCGCAAAACAGGCTATGGTTGTATGCATGAGCCCTAAAGCCTCTAGTTTTTGTCCACATCCGATCTGTATTTTTCTTTGCGGATTAGAATGGGGAAGCAAAAGATGTGGACAGAACACTGTGTGCTGTCCGCATCCGTATTTCCGTTTAGAGGCCCTCCAAAAAATAAAAATAAATAGAGCATGTCTTATTTTTGTCTGTGTTGCGCAGGACATACTGATCCACAAAATGCAGAACTCACACTGCCAGACAGCAAAAATGGATATGGTCATGTGGATTTTACCGAGGATTCCTTCATTTCACCTAGCAAACACAGAGAGGGGTCCTTGGTTGTTTAAATCCAGCTTGAATTGAATACTCAAGGTGAACTCCTTTATTTTAGCTTTAAAGATTAGATAATATCCTCTAGGGCAGGGATGCTGAACCTGCGGCCCTCCAGGTGTTGTAAAACTACAACTCCCACCATGCCCTGCTGTAGGCTGATAGCTGTAGACTGTTCGGGCATGCTGGGAGTTGTAGTTTTGCAACAGCTGGAGGGCCACAGGTTGGGCATCCCTGCTCTAGGGGTTGTAGCCGATGAAGGCTCACTAATTTTGAACATTGGGAGCTTAGCTGTTCTAGCTACCATAGCTAAAGATAAGAGACTTGATAGTTTAATATCTATTTCCACTGTTGTTATACTCTAAGAAACTCTAATAACGGTTTTACCACCCCTGTAGACAATCTGAAGTAAACTTTATTATCAGTAAGGTTTGGTATAAGTAGGTTTGAAGTTGAACCAAAAGATTTAAAGAGGACTTGTCACCTCTGACATGTCTGTTGTAGTAACTACTTGCATTCCCCATGTAATATCAATTCTGGAGCATCTATTCTCATCAGAGCCGTCTTTAATATTGATTGGACCCTGGGCAAAAATTTACTTGGGCCCCCCGGATCCCGCCTTCCCACACCTTAGCAGGCAATCACGCCCTCCACCACAACACACACACACAAAAATCCACACATCTGGTAGAGTCCAGTGAATGACTGTAAATACTTCCAGTTCTGAAGACTCCAGCGGCTCAGGATCAGTGCTCTGGGCTGGAAGTGGGCACCGCTCTGCAGGAAGGAGACCAGGGCTCGGCTCACCCTAGTGTTACAGTACACCCCAGCACCCCACAGTATGCGGTATAGCACCCTATAGTATACAGCACCACACAGTATGCAGTTTAGCACCCCACATTATACAGTACCCCACAGTATATAGTAGAGCAGTATAGCAGCCCACAGTATACAACACCTCACAGTATACAACACCTGACACTATACACGATACAGCCCCCCACACTATACAGTACAGCAGTATAGCACTCCACACTATACTGAACCCACAGTATACAGTATACAGACCCCCACAGTATACAGTACAGCGGTATAGCCCCCCCACTATACAGCCCCCCCAAACTCTACAGCCCCCCGCCCACAGTCTACAGGCCCCACCCACAGTCTAAAGGCCCCCCACAGTCTACAGGCCCCCCCCACAGTCTACAGGCCCCACACAGTATAGAGTCCCCACACAGTATACAGCCCCCACACAGTATACAGTCCCACACAGTATACAGCCCCCCACAGTATACAGGCCCCCACACAGTATACAGCCCACCACACAGTATACAGCCAACCACACAGTATACAGCCCACCACACAGTATACAGCCCACCACACAGTATACAGCCCACCACACAGTATACAGCCCCCACACAGTATACAGGCCCCCACACAGTATACAGGCCCCCACACAGTATACAGGCCCCCCCACAGTCTACAGCCCCCCACACAGTATACAGCCCCCCACACAGTATACAGCCCCCACACAGTATACAGTCCCACACAGTATACAGCCCCCCACAGTATACAGCCCCCCACAGTATACAGCCCCCCACAGTATACAGGCCCCCACACAGTATACAGCCCACCACACAGTATACAGGCCACCACACAGTATACAGGCCCCCACACAGTATACAGCCCACCACACAGTATACAGGTCCCCACACAGTATACAGGCCCCCACACAGGATACAGCACCTCAATATACAGTAGTTTACAGTAGATTAACATAACTGCCCCTGAGTGTCACCTTTTTCTGATGTAATCTTCACACAAAAAAGCTCCACAGTTAACTTCTGCAACACTCCTGATAGGACCTGTGATGACCTCATAGCAAAGTGACCAGTAATTGCTAGGTTACTGGTCACATGGTGATGATGTCATTAAGGTCCTAGATCACAGCTTTAACACAATACGATCATGAGGCCTGGACTCACCCACTGTGTAGCTGACAGCTTGACACCCGGGGCAGTAGCTAGCAGGGCTCAAGAGGCAGCTGCCTTGGGCCCCCCAGGAGCTACTAAGGTGGAATAACCCTTTGAGGGAGGACATCAAAGGCAACATAACTGTGTGGGGGTCCATTTAAGGCTACATGCACACGACCGTATGTGTTTTGCGGTCCGCAAATTGCGGATCCGCCAAAAAAACTGATGACGTTCCGTATGGCATCCGTTTTTTTTGCGGATCCGTATTTTTTTTTGCAGATCCATTGTAATAATGCCTATCCTTGTCTGCAAACTAGAAAAAAATAGGACATGCACTATTTTTTTTTGCGGAGCAACAGAATGGACATACTGATGCGAACAGCACACGGTGATTAAAATGAATGGGTCCTCATCCTATCCGCAAAAAAAAATGTATCGGACATGGAAACAAAATACAGTTGTGTACATGAGGCCTTAGGGGAATAACTGTGAATAATCGAGTATAACTAGGTGGGGGGCCACCTAAGGTGACATAACTGTGAGGGGGCACTAAAAGAGACATAATTGTGTGTGCGGAGCCACCTAAGGGGGTATAATCTATTAGGGGGCATCACTGTTTTTGTAGGGCCACCTAAAGGGACATCACTACGTATGTGTGGAGGTACTTGAGGGGGCACAATGGTGAGGGCAAACTTTGTGGGAAGGCGTCTAAAGGTGCACAACTCTGATGGAGTCTACAAAAGGGGTCATAACTGTGTGTGGGGGCCATCTAGGGGGCATAACTGTGTGTTGGGGGCCATCTAGGGGGCCTAACTGTGTTTGTGAGAAGCTGGGCATAACTCTGTGAAGAGGGCCTCTGAAGGGTGCATAACTATTAGGGGGACATCAATGATGGGGCCATCTAAAGGGGCATAATCTATTATAGGGACATCACTGTGTGTGGGGTTTCTTAAGGGGGCATCATACTGTGTGGGGGGAACTTGAGGGGGCAGCACTGTGTGGGGGCCACTTTATACGGGATAATAGTGTGTGGAGTCTACTTAAAGGGGTTGTCTCATTTCAGTACGTGGCATTTATCTTGTAGAGAAAGTTAGTATAAGACACTTACTAATGTATTGTTATTATCCATATTGCTTCCTTTGCTGGCTCGATTCATTTTTCCATCACATTATACACTGCTCGTTTCCATGGTTACAGAACACCCTGCAATCCAGCAGTGGTGGTCGTGCTTACACACTATAGGAAAAAGCACTAGCCTATGTGTGCTCCCATGGTCCCAGCCACAAGAGAGGCTTATGCTTTTTCCTATAGTGTGCAAGCACGACCACCACTGATGGATTGCAGGGTGGCCGTAACCACAGAAACGAGCAGTGTATCATGTAATGGAAAAATGAATCCAGCCAGCAAAGGAAGCAATATCTACAATCACAATACATTAGTAAGTGCCTGGTATTAACTTTCTCTACATGATAAATGCCACTTACTGAAGTGAGACAACCCCTTTAATAATATATGTGGAATGAGTGTAATGTGATTTACATCTTTAGATATAAAAGTAGACCTGGCTATAGTCAAAAATAGTAAATGAGCCATAATCCGTGTCTTATCTCACTTTTGGCTCTTAAACATAGACCACTGTGTAAAGTCACATATTTAACCAAATGTGGCAGAAAATGTACCAGCTGCCACAAAACATTACAGCACAAAACTGACATGTGATTTTTTAAATGACCTCCAGGGTCTCTATTATAATACACAAAGTCCATATTATAATACACAAAGTCCATATTATAATACACAAAGTCCATATTATAATATACAGTCTATTTTATAATACACAGAGTCAATGCTATAACACACATTGTTAATATTCTAATACACAAATCTCAAACAGACTCAGTGTACTATAACATTGAATTATTATATGGACCCTGTCTTTTATAATATGGACCCTGTGCATTATTATATGGACCCTGTGTTTTATAATATGGACTCATGGATCCATGATTACGGTTAGGCGTGGAAGCGGAACATCTGGTGATGTCATCATGTAGAATCTCCAGGCCTGGTGAAGCTCCCAAACTATTTATGATGTCATAATCAAACTCTCGTCTGGCCACACTTATCGTGATGTCATAATGTGTAGAATCTGGATGAGGTCAACCTCTTGTGATGTTATAATGTAGAATGTGGGTAATACCGGCTTACTCCCTGGCATCGGGGTCAGTCTATGTCTGGCTCACCATGTGCTCACGGAAGCGACGCAGAGATGAGATAGATCAAGTGGAGGCAGTTTTGCTCAAGCGAATCAAAGAAGAAGAGGTCGTCCAGCGCAAGCGACGACAAGTGGAAATGGATACAGTAGAGGATATGGAGGTAGAAGGGAGACAGTATGCGGATGACATTAAGATGAAGGACGCAAATGAGGAAGCAGAAGAACCAATGGAGGTCGGGGAGCGGCAGTACTCCGACGATATTGAAATGGTTGATGTTGATGATGACTACCAATTTGACAAAGATGGCGATTGCATCATGACAGACGTCAGCGTCTACAAACAATGAACCCCAAAATAAGGTGCAGGCATTTCTTATAGTATTTATTTATTTATTATACATCCTGGAATTTTTGTAAACTAAACATTATTGTCCATTGTTTTCTAGATCACGGATGGTAACAGACAATGGAGTTTTATATATGATCCTACCTGAGATGATGCATGGAAAGAAGGACAACACCTATGCCACCATATCTACAGAGAAACACACAGCTGAACATCGAAACATCACAGCCAAAATTACAGCAAACTCAGTTTAAAAAATCTATATATTTCAATAAACATGTTTGTTATCCATTAATGGTGTTTTCAGTTTCTATGCAACAAGGTTTGTTGATGTTGGGGGGAGGGGCTGTTAATTGGGCAGTTGTCCAAGGCTACTTCTTAATAGGGAGGTCCTAAGGGTTGGTCGGGTGGTGGGGCAGGTAATTGGGCAATTGTCCAGGGTGTTTTCTTCCTAGGGGAATCATAGTTTTTTTTTTTCTGGAGGAAGAGTAAGAGTTAATTGGGCAATTCTTCAGGACCACTTCATGCTAGGGAATTCTAATGGTTGGGGTTGATCTACAGTGGTTAATTAGGCAATTGTCCATTTTCCAGGGCTACTTCTGACAAGGGAAATCCTAAAGGTTGGTCTTAGGAGGGAAGGGGGGGGGGGGGGGGGGTAAAGTGTGCAACTCTCCAGGTCCACTTCTTTCTATGCGGGGGATCCTAAGCATAAGACTCTTGTACAGGACTCCATAGAGTCATGGTGTCTTGTCTTTGGTCTAATAAGAAGCTATTGTAATTCAGGTAGAGTAACAGCGTTCTCTTAGTTTGCACATTGTAAATTTTGGGTTCACGTGTGGTCATATCTGATCATATAGATATTCTAAGCTCATCAGCATATAGCAATAGAGGGCAATTCATGTCCTTTTGGGCTCTCAGTGGGAGGTGTGCTTTAGTATACAGAAAAAAACAAAAGGAAGGACCTGTGTAGTAGACTGATCTATTCCATACCACGGAAAGGCAGTAAATACATAGTAATGTGCAATAGGTTTAGGCAGATGTTGGAAAATTCTGCAAAACAAGAATGATTTAAAATGTACACGTGTAAATTATTTTTTTTTAGCAATTAATAAAATGCTAAGTGAATAAAGAAAAGAGAAATCTAAATCTAATCAATAGTGTTGAGCGCAAATATTCGAATAGCGAATATTAATCGTGAATATCGCAATTTTGCTAATTCGCGAATATTTCGAATATAGTGCTATATATTCGCTATATCGAATATTCGTCATTTTTTAACATCTGAAAACATGATTCCTCCCAGCTTCTTTCTTGCGGGTCATTGCAGTCTATATGTGTATTTCCGAATATTCGCTATATTGCTATAACTTCATTTTTTAGAATATTCTTCATATTCTAAAACAAGAATATATAGCAATATAGCGAATATTCGTAAAATACCCATATTAGCCAATAGCCATAGCCAACCAATAGGTAAGTTGCCTTATACAGTTAAAAAATAAAATAAAACGCAATATGTGAATAATTCAATAGCATATTATTTGCGATAAATAGAAAAATAACGAATATTCGATTTTGACGAATATAAGACAAATTTTCAATCGAATATTTGTGAAATATCGCAAAATCGAATATGGCACCTCCCGCTCATCACTACTAATCAATAGCGTGACCCCTTGCCTTCAAAACAGCATCAGTTCGTCGAGCTTTACTTGCGCACAGTTTCTGAAGGAACTTGGCACGGAGTTTGTTCCAAAACTTTTTTAGAATGAACCACAGATCTTCTGTGGACGTAGGCTTGCTCAAATCCTTCTGTCTCTTCATGTAATCCTAGACATAGTCGATGATTTTGAGATCAGAGCTCTGTGCAGGGTTTAGATCAAGACTCTGTGGAGGCCATATCATTACTTCCAGGACTCCCTGTTCTTCCCAACCCAACCCCCATTGTGCTGCCAAATTCCCGAGTGGTTATCTCAGAGACATGCGTGCTGCACACTGTAGGAGGGGCTGACGGGTATGAGCCTGGCAAATACAGACATTTATTGGGCACTACATTCCATGGTTAAAATGTCTCTAATGATAACATTGCATGTTTGAATTGCTATTTTGTAGTATATTTTTTATGACACCAATAATATAGCTTCTTTTTCTTTTTGCAATCGACCTTTATTAAAAATCTCCTACTATTTTGTACTTTCAGCTACTACCATACGCAGATCTTCATGTTCCCATTTACTCAGACTACAAACCCTTTGTTGTCTGATGTTAAAGTCAAAGGTGACCCGAAAAACGGTTGTGTGCATGAGGCCCTACACTACCTGGTCCTGTGAATCAAAGTGTAGAGGGCCCTGAAGTTGCAAAGAGAGCTGAGTCTCCAGGAGTAACAGCAACACCCCCATTGTACCTAGATACTCGATTGCATACAGTATATTAAAACATCATTTTTTTAAGCGCACATGCAACTGGGTCAGCCAGTTTCATGATTACAGTACAAATCTTCGGAGAGATGCCCTTTAAGCTCTTTTCTACCTGTCCCTACCTTGGAGAATGCATTCTGTGGGTTATCAGGTAGAAGGGCATAGATGGAAGGCAGTAGTATTCCAGGATCAGACTACAATAGGCTTGTTTATAGTATGTATTTCTGGAGACACATACACTATATGTGGACACCTGACCTTCACACCTAAATGAGCTTGTTGGACATCCCATACCAAAACTAAAAACATTTGTGACGTTAAACACTGATGTTGGATGAGAAGATCTGACTTACAACCAGGGGAGCACCCAGGAATTTTGTCTAGGGGGGGTCCGAAAGGCAAAAAAATGTGGCATGTGTAGTGCGCTGTGCTAATTCAATTTTTCAAAGCCCCTTTATATATAAAACTGCAGGGACGGGGTGTAGTGTGTTGCGCTGATTCTTTTACTTGGCGATTCTAAAAGATCTGCAGGAAAATAACAATTTTTTGGGCCCCGCCCATTATTAAAAGCCCCTCCTACATATAATAGGCCACTCCCAACAAACACTGTACAGCTGACATTCTATAGTTGCGGCCTGTCTCTACACATCATACGGAGAGGGGAGACCTGTCCTGGCTGCACTGCCTGCTTCACATCATACAATAAACAGCCGGCTGCAGCCAGGAAGCTCCTCCGCTCTCCTCCCTCCCCAGATCCTGCTCAAGGCCTGTGGTTCCCCCCACCATCTGCCACCCGCCCGTGGCCTGCTGCCCCCCTTTGGCCGTCCTCACCCAGCTCTGAAGCCTCCTTCTGCAAATGGCAGGGGAGGAGCCGGAGCATCTCCTCTCCTACATAGCGCCCCATACCTCTTACATCCAGTGATGTCACCTTTGTTGTAGACGTTCTCTTTCCTCATCTTCTCCATTCAGACCAGACCGCCATGATGATTTTTCAGTCATCTCCCGTTGCTGCAGAGATTAACAAACAGACATTAGTTTCCCACATTTCCATCATCTTCACATCTTCTGAACACCCTTTCCTGCCACCCCCAATACTATACTGCAGAAACAGTCCCCCTTGAAATACTACTACCACACAGATAGTGCCCCAATACTGTGCCCGCTGTGCCCCCAATACTATACTGCAGAAACAGTCCCCCTGGAAATACTGCTACCACATAGATAGTGCCCCCTTCAACAATTATTGGCACACAGTGCTCTAAAAAAATAACTGCGCCCAGACACTAATAGTATAAAGATAATGTCCCCCAAAAATTATTGTACCCCCGCTTAGTACCCGCTGTTGAGCTAATGTCCCCATAATGTATGCAGTATAAAATACCCCTATATAGTGCCCCAGTAAATTCCCTCATAGTGCTCCTCTCCCCTTCCCCATAGTGTCGCCCATAATATGCCAGTAAAAAATGCCCCTTCTAAGTGCCACCATATGCCCCAATAGTGCTCTTTTCCCACATAGTGCCTACCATAATGTGCCAGTAAAAAAATGCCCCCTTAGTGCCACCAGATGCCATAATGCCCCCATAATGTGCCAATAAGTATAAAGGCTTCTTTAGAGCCCCCACTTCCCCTTAGTGCCCCCAAATAATGCCCTTATAGTGCCACCAGATGCCCCATAGTGTCATTCTCCCCTATAGTGCCCCCATAATGTGTCAATAAAAAAAAAAGCCCCTTTAGACCCCCCAGATGCCCCCATAGTGCTCCTCTCCCCGATGGTGCTACCCCCTAAAGTGCCAGTAAAAAATGCCGCTTCAAAGTGCCACCATATGCCCCAATAGTGCTCCACTCCTCAATAGTGCCACCCTACCCTATAGTGCCTCCCATAATGTGGCAGTAAAAAATGCCCCCTTAGTGCCACCAGATGCCATAATGCCCCCATGTGCCAATAAGAAAAAAGGTCCCTTTAGAACCCCCACTTCCCCATAGTGCCCCCAAATATTGCCCCTATAGTGCCACCAGATGCCCCATAGTGCCGTTCTCCCCTATAGTGACCCCCATAATGTTTTAAAAAAAAAGCCCCTTTAGAGTCCCCATAGTGCTCCTCTCTCCCATGGTGCCCCCCAAATAATGCCCCTATATTGCCACCAGATGCCCCCTAGTGCCGTTCTCCCCTATAATGCCCACCATAATGTGTAAAAAAAAAAAAAAAAAAAAAGCCCCTTTAGAGCCCCCATAGTGCTCCTCTCCCCCATGGTGCTCCCCAAATAATGCCCCCATAGTGCCATTCTCCCCTTTAGTGCCCCCTATCGTGCCGTTCTCCCCTTTAGTGCCCCCCATAGTGCCGTTCTCCCCTTTACTGCCCCCCATAGTGCCCTTCCCCCTTTACTGCCCCTCATAGTGCCGTTCTCCCCTTTACTGGCCCCATAGTGCCGTTCTCCCCTTTACTGCCCCCCATAGTGCCGTTTTCCCCTTTAGTGCCCCCCATAGTGCCGTTCTCCTCTTTAGTGCCCCCCATAGTGCCGTTCTCCCCTTTAGTGCCCCCAAGAGTGCCGTTCTCCCCTTTAGTGCCCCCAAGAGTGCCGTTCTCCCCTTTAGTGCCCCCCATACTGCCGTTCTCCCCTTTAGTGCCCCCCATACTGCCGTTCTCCCCTTTAGTGCCCCCCATAGTGCCGTTCTCCCCTTTACTGCCCCCCATAGTGCCGCTCTCCCCTTTAGTACCCCCATAGTGCCAGTCTCCCCTTTAGTGCCCCCCATAGTGCCGTTCTCACCCTTTAGCGCCCCCATAGTGCCGTTCTCACCTTTCGTGCCCCGATAGTGCCGTTCTCCCCTTTAGCGCCCCCATAGTGCCGTTCTCCCCTTTAGTGCCCCTTAATAGTGCCGTTCTCCCCTTTACTGCCCTCATAGTGCCGTTCTCCCCCTTTAGTGCCCCCATAGTGCCGTTCTCCCCCTTTAGTGCTGTTCTCCCCTTTACTGCCCCCCATACTGCCGCTCTCCCCTTTAGTACCCCCCATAGTGCCAGTCTCCCCTTTAGTGCCCCCATAGTGCCGTTCTTCCCTTTAGCGCCCCCATAGTGCCATTCTCACCTTTAGTGCCCCGATATTGCTGTTCTCCCCTTTAGCGCCCCCATAGTGCCGTTCTTCCCTTTAGTGCCCCTCATAGTGCCGTTCTCCCCTTTACTGCCCCTATAGTGCCGTTCTCCCCTTTAGTGCCCCCATAGTGCCGTTCTCCCCTTTAGTGCTGTTCTCCCATTTAGTGCCCCCATAGTGCCGTTCTCCCCTTTACTGCCCCCCATAGTGGTGCTCTCCCCTTTAGTGCCCCCATAGTGCCATTCTCCCCTTTAGTGCCCCCATAGTGCCATTCTCCCCTTTAGTGCCCCCATAGTGCCATTCTCCCCTTTAGTGACCCCATAGTGCCGTTCTCCCCTTTAGTGCCCCCTATAGTGCCGTTCTCCCCTTTACTGCCCCCCATAGTGCCCTTCCCCCCTTTACTGCCCCTCATAGTGCCGTTCTCCCCTTTACTGGCCCCATAGTGCCGTTCTCCCCTTTACTGCCCCCCATAGTGCAGTTTTCCCCTTTAGTGCCCCCCATAGCGCCGTTCTCCTCTTTAGTGCCCCCCATAGTTCCGTTCTCCCCTTTAGTGCCCCCCAGAGTGCCGTTCTCCCCTTTAGTGCCCCCCATACTGCCGTTCTCCCCTTTAGTGCCCCCCATAGTGCCGTTCTCCCCTTTAGTACCCCCCATAGTGCCGTTCTCCCCTTTACTGCCCCCCATAGTGCCGCTCTCCCCTTTAGTACCCCCCATAGTGCCAGTCTCCCCTTTAGTGCCCCCCATAGTGCCGTTCTCACCTTTAGTGCCCCGATAGTGCCGTTCTCCCCTTTAGTGCCCCCATAGTGCCGTAACCATTCTCCCCTTTAGTGCCCCCTTAGTGCCGTTCTCCCCTTTAGTGCCCCCCATAGTGCCGTTCTCCCCTTTAGTGCCCCTCTCCCCTTTACTGCCCCCCATAGTGCCGCTCTCCCCTTTAGTACCCCCCATAGTGCCAGTCTCCCCTTTAGTGCCCCCCATAGTGCCGTTCTTCCCTTTAGCGCCCCCATAGTGCCATTCTCACCTTTAGTGCCCCGATAGTGCCGTTCTCCCCTTTAGCGCCCCCATAGTGCCGTTCTTCCCTTTAGTGCCCCTCATAGTGCCGTTCTCCCCTTTACTGCCCCCCATAGTGCCGTTCTCCCCTTTAGTGCCCCCATAGTGTCGTTCTCCCCTTTAGTGCTGTTCTCCCCTTTAGTGCCCCCATAGTGCCGTTCTCCCCTTTACTGCCCCCCATAGTGGTGCTCTCCCCTTTAGTGCCCCCATAGTGCCATTCTCCCCTTTAGTGCCCCCATAGTGCCGTTCTCCCCTTTAGTGCCCCCTATAGTGCCGTTCTCCCCTTTACTGCCCCCATAGTGCCGCTCTCCCCTTTAGTTCCCCCCATAGTGCCTGTCTCCCCTTTAGTGCCCCCCATAGTGCCGTTCTCCCCTTTAGCGCCCCCATAGTGCCGTTCTCACCTATAGTGCCCCGATAGTGCCGTTCTCCCCTATAGCGCCCCCATAGTGCCGTTCTCCCCTTTAGTGCCCCTCATAGTGCCGTTCTCCCCTTTACTGCCCCCCATAGTGCCGTTCTCCCCTTTAGTGCCCCCATAGTGCCATTCTCCCCTTTAGTGCTGTTCTCCCCTTTAGTGCCCCCATAGTGCCGTTCTCCCCTTTACTGCCCCCCATAGTGGTGCTCTCCCCTTTAGTGCCCCCCATAGTGCCGTTCTCTCCTTTAGTGCCCCCATAGTGCCGTTCTCCACTTTAGTGCCCACATAGTGCCGTTCTCCCCTTTAGTGCAGTTCTCCCCTTTAGTGCCCCCATAGTGCCGTAACCATTCTCCCCTTTAGTGCCCCCATAGTGCAGTTCTCCCCTTTAGTGCCCCCTTAGTGCAGTTCTCCCCTTTAGTGCCCCCATAGTGCAGTTCTCCCCTTTAGTGCCCCCATAGTTCCAGCTCCCCCCCTTAAAAAAAGAAAAATAATACACCGATACTTACCAGCAGCGACGCGATGCAGGCCTCTTCCGGCCCGTGTCCCTGCTGTGTGCTGCCCGGCTCAAGCGGCGCGATGATGACGTCATCGCGCCGCCAGAGCCGGCCTTTGATAGGCTGCAGGCATTAGTGCCTGCGGCCTATCAGAAAAACAGGGGAGGGACACACCACAGCACAGATATGGAGATGAGCGCTTCCACAATGGTAGCGCTCATCTCCTACTGCCCCCCCGGCCCCCCCACCACCGCCAACGCCACCGCCGCAGCCGCAATTACATCCAGTGCTGCTCCGCCTGTGGTGATCGGCGGTGCGGCCCTGAAGGATTAAAAAATTATAATTTTGGCTGGTTGTTCTAGGGGGGGTCCAGACCCGCTGGACCCCCCCTGTAGGTGCGCCACTGCTTACAACCAGTGATCTAGCTAATCCTAATGCTTGATGGTGCAGCCATCTTGGAATAGATGTGAGTGAGTTATTTTTTTTCTACCAGAGGCACTACTTTAAGAACCCTGTGTGTGTGGGGGCAGGGCCGTCTTTAATATTGATTGGACCCTGGGCAAAAATTTACTTAGGCCCCCTGGATCCTGCCTTCCCACACCTTAGCAGGCAATCACGCCCTCCACCACAACACACACACAAAAAATCCACACATCTGGTAGAGTCCAGTGAATGACTGTAAATACTTCCAATTCTGAAGACTCCAGCGGCTCAGGATCAGTGCTCTGGGCTGGAAGTGGGCACCGCTCCGCAGTTCAGGAAGGAGACCGGGGCTCGGCTCACCCTAGTGTTACAGTGCACCCCAGCACCCCACAGTATGCGGTATAGCACCCTATAGTATACAGCACCACACAGTATGCAGTTTAGCACCCCACACTATACAGTACCCCACAGTATATAGTAGAGCAGTATAGCAGCCCACAGTATACAACACCTCACAGTATACAACACCTCCCACTATACATGATACAGCCCCCCACACTATACAGTACAGCAGTATAGCACTCCACACTATACCGAACCCACAGTATGCAGTATACAGACCCCCACAGTATACAGTACAGCAGTATAGCCCCCCCACTATACAGCCCCCCACACTCTACAGGCCCCCCCCCACAGTCTACAGCCCCCCCACAGTCTACAGGTCCCCCCCACAGTCTACAGGCCCCCCCACAGTCTACAGCCCCCCCACAGTCTACAGACCCCCCACAGTCTACAGGCCCCCCCACAGCCTACAGCCCCCCCCCACAGTCTACAGCCCCCCCCCCACAGTCTACAGGCCCCCCACCCACAGTCTACAGGCCCCCCACACAGTCTACGGTCCCCCATACAGTATACAGTCCCCACACAGTATACAGCCCACCACACAGTATACAGCCCCCACACAGTATACAGTACCACACAGTATACAGTCCCACACAGTATACAGCCCACCACACAGTATACAGGCCCCCACACAGTATACAGCCCACCTCACAGTATACAGGCCCCCACACAGTATACAGGCCCCCACACAGTATACAGGCCCCCACACAGTATACAGGCCCCCACACAGTATACAGCACCCCACTATACAGTAGTTTACAGTATATTAACATAACAGCCCCTGAGTGTCACCTTTTTCTGATGTAATCTCACACAAAAAAGCTCCACAGTTAACTTCTGCAACACTCCTGATAGGACCTGTGATGACCTCATAGCCATGTGACCAGTAATTGCTAGGTTACTGGCCACATGGTGATGATGTCATTAAGGTCCTAGATCACAACTTTAACACAGTACGATCATGAGGCCTGGACTCACCCACTGTGTAGCTGACAGCTTGACACCCAGGGCAGTAGCTAGCAGGGCTCAAGAGGCAGCTGCCTTGGGCCCCCCAGGAGCAACTGGGCCCGGGGCAGCTGCCCCTTTTGCCCCTTGGTAAAGACGGCCCTGATTCTCATGACTCTTTGTTGTACCATTCCTTCCTCATATCTCTATAGCTTCCTTGCTTGGATTTATAAATTTTGTACCCCAATCTTGTTCACAAATGTTACAACCATTCTATTGTCCATCTGTAGCATGACTGACCGTTGTAGGGGTGATGGGGAGATTAGTTTCTGTAGACTCAGCTTTGTGGCCTGGAGTTCTAACAGGTAGATATTTATCTTCAAAACCTTCCATTTGCCCTCTTGCTGTCTGTTTTAATGATCTCTGTCCTTTCATTGACGCATGTGAATTTATGGTGATATCTGCTGTGTTTTGTCTTATAGGACAAGGAATTGGAAAGGGAAAATGTAATATATTTATCATCTCCTTTTTAACTTATGGAAGTGTTCCGCATTTTTTTGAGTCTCCGTAGATTTTCTAACCATAGTTGTGTCTGGCTAGATTCAAAGCTTGTTGCTCTGACACTAACTTCCCTACTAGACTTTCTTTGGAAAGTGTGGGTTCCATGTATGTCGTGCTTTCAACCATTTACGCTCGTAAATAAGTAAACCCTAGAAAGGTTAGGTACTTTGTTAGGACTAGTATAGATTTTTCTCTGTTATATATACTTACGCCAATAGATTATAATTTTCCATTTTGGATTTGTGGGACTAGCAAATCCATATGAAAGACTAGGAGATTGTCTGAATACATAATGCATGTTATTCCTAATACTCTCAACAGAGAAATTATATCTTTTATTACATGCGTGAAAGTGCAAGGGCATTGGAGAAGGCAAACGTCATGACATGATATTCCAATGATAAATTTCTTCTGTGTATTTGAATTGTACGTATATAATGTGCCAAAAACTTCTTTAAGTTTAATACTGGTATGCCTGATCCATTCGATTTTGAATGGAAAAACTATGACTTGTCCATCCCTTGTCTGTTTCGTCTGCTTTTGGACATATTTGCTTGGACATGAACAATTTCAGATGCTTTGTCTACCCATAGACTTGTATGGAAAGAAGGATGACATTTTTTTTAGTAATAATAATAATGTAAAAAACTAAAGAGGCCCCAGGAACGGGGTATAGGGAATTAAAATGTAACTTTTACTATTAATCGCATAAAACTATCTCCACACCAAAAAGACATACAATACACAAATAATTCAATGTATGCCTGGCTGAGACAGCATGTAGCACACTACCCAAAGTGAATGGGACCAAAGAAAATAATGTAAGGGGAAAAAAAGAAAAGGAACAATCTCACCAATCCAGACGTGATGGATAGTTGGGAGGATGTGGCGCTAAGTCACCCTTAAAACATTTGAAGATGTTACAAGGCACTTACTAATGTATTGTGATTGTCCATATTGCTTCCTTTGCTGGCTTGATTTATTTTTCCATCGCATTATACACTGCCCATTTCCATGGTTACAACCACCCTGCAATCCATCAGTGGTGGTCATGTTTGCACACTATAGGAAAAACCGCCGGCCTCTCTGGTGGCAGGGACCATGGGACCACACATAGGCTAGTGCTTTTTCCTATTGTGTGCACCACTGCTGGATTGCAGAGTGGTCGTCCACATGGAAATGAGCAGTGTACAATGTGATGGAAAAATGTATCCAATCAACAAAGGAAGCAATATGGACAATCACAATACATTAGTAAGTGCCTTGTAGTAACTTTATCTACATGGTAAATGCCATTTGCTGAAGTGAGATAACCCCTTTAATGCCATTTTATATTGCCAGATCAAAAAGGCTATTAGAAGAGCTGTCCTGACATCAGCAGATCATGTGACACTAACCACACCCCTTTTTCTTGCCAATGAAGCCTTTGCATCCTACATGACGAGGCTCCCATGCAGGATGTAACCTACAGCAACTGAATATCCAAATTGATGTTCGACAGGGTGCAATGGTAGTCAGCTGGCTGTAACCCCTGGAAACGAGCAGTGTATAACGTTATAGAAAAATGAATCCAGCCAGCAAAGGAGGCAATATGAACGATCACAATACATTAGCAAGTGCCTTGTATTAAAGGGGTTTTCCGGAATATTAATAATATTAATAATGATTACCTATCCGCATGATCAGCTGGTTGAAGATCCATGTGAGCGCTTTCTTCCCTTCACGTTTACCTGCTCGCCATTGACATCGCAGCGGTGAGCAGGGGTCATTAAAGCCGTCCCATTCTATGGGACGGCTTCTTCTGAAGTGAATGGGACGGCTTGTAATTACACCTGCTCACCGCTGCAATGTCGACGGCAAGCAGATAAACAATGAAGGGAAGGCTGCATTAGCACGGAGCACAGCCTTCTCTTCTACCAGCTGATCAGCGGGGGTACCGGGTGTCGGACCCCCGCCGATATGATATTGATGACTAGAGTTGAGCGAAGTGAGCTTCGAATGCTTCATCTGAAGTCGCTTCGTTCAAAACTTTGGAATAATACTGTACGGAGATTTGTCTCCGTACAGTATTAGAATGTATGGGCTCCGATGAGCCGAAGTCAGTTATTCGCGAAGTCGCGAGTGACTTCATTGAATAACTTAAGTAGTTGATTTATAAAGTGGAAAACCACTTTGAAACTTGAAACCGAACTCAGCTTCGGTTATGACTAGTACCTTGGAACCAAAGCCAGTATTATTCTGAAGGTTTGAACGTAACGCCTTCAGGTGAAGCATCCGAAGCTCGCTTCGCTCAACACTTATTGATGACCTATCCTGAGGATAGGTCAGCAATATTAAAATCCCGAAAACCCCCTTTAACTTTCTCTACATGATAAATGCAATTTGCTGAAGTGAGACATCCCCTTTAAAGAGTTTGTGATGCCAACCAGTCCTGTAGCTTTACAGAGAATAGATTGACGCACCGTAATCCTGGCCTGAGACTTAAAAGAAGCCGAAATAAATATTTTATTCTCTACTCTGCTTTCATCAGTGAAGACATCTGGTCAATATAGAGGTCATGGTTCCCTCATTAAAAAGAAAACAAAATTGAGCTTGCCTAACAAAGGTTGAGCACTGGTCAGATTGGTAATGCTAAAAATCAAACAAATTAGCAACTACTGTCACAAATCACCGGAATGTACAATAAAATCATGATTGGCTTCATCCGAGGTGTGAGCACGTTGCCCTCTTGCATACTTAAATCTCATAGTTTGTGCAGAATGTGCTATGTAATATATTCAACAGATAAAATCAGATGCCACATTACTGAGCTGTACTGTAGGCTTATTCTTAAAAAAACTATATCTATTGTTTCTCAAAAGTACTTTAAGTATCAAAGATGATGCAATTATCTGCTTAAATTGTGTGAAATTGTCATCTTAGCGACTCGTAGCACTGGCACAATTGGTATTGCAAGCGGCAGCCTTATTACTTGTGATTTGCATGCTTTTGTTAATTAGATGGCTTGCCTCCCCGTAGCAGCTCAGGTTTAATACATATGTATTTTAGACACTAGTTCGTCCTTGAAGGTCTGACATTCTTCGCTAAAAGCTAATAACACTGTACATATCTAGGGAAATTATATCTGTCTGGTATTATCTGTGGTGCAATGCAATAGGAGAAGGAGAAACAATTGTATATATCTGCATAACTGTGAAACAAGGCTATAAACTTAAAGGAAACGTGTCACCAAAAATGTTATCTGCCAGGTAAAATCAGATAGTAACACATCCCTTTTTTTTCTAATCT